>NW_007729139.1:134173-155903 GCF_000696425.1 Galeopterus variegatus
GTCGCCGCCGCAGCTCTGCAATCTGTTGACAGCTGCCCTCACACGCCCCAGCCCGCCGCCCGCCGCCTGCCACCCTCCGGGATGGAAGACCGTGGTGGCCCGGCACAGGCCACCCGCCCCGCCTGGCCAGCAAAGGGCAGCGCGAGGAGACTGCTGCCTGTCCAGCTGCTTTGGCCGAAATAGGTGAGAAGTTGGGCTTCGTCGTTCTGGGTCTGAGCGACGGGTGGGCCCTCGGGCAGGGACACAGCAGTGGGACCTGCCTGGGGGAGGCGAGGGTCGGAGCCACTGGCTGCGGCGGCCACCCAGCAGGGCAAAAACGCCCCCCTGGGGGCGAGGCGCCTCCTGCTCTTTGGGAAGCAGATTCTGAGTAACTTTCGGCTAAGGCTGCCCGGTGCAGAGCCACAGCTGACATCCCGCTGAGAGGGCGCAGGCGACAGCCGCGTGTGGGGAGGACGCCAGCCCCAGGCCCGGCCACGTCCGGGCGGCGCACGGTTCCGCCCACCTGGTCTGGCCGCACCTTGGTTGGGAGGTTCATTTGCGGCTTGTTTGAGTCTCTTGACTTCCGCTGACAGACGTGTGTACTTGGCTTTGTGCGGTGGCGAGCGACTGAGTTTAGTTCTTGGCTGGGCTGGGCAGCATACCAGTTTTCAAAATATGGAGACGCAGGTGCTCCCGAGCAGGACAGTGTCTGGCCGTCAGCACATTCTGTCCAAAGTCCCTGAGACTCAGGACCCCCCGCCTGTCACCCGGAACCTCCACATGCCCCGGACAGAGCCTGAGCCAGCCGACTCCTGCAGGCTAGCCTGGGTGGAGGGGAGCTGGGAAGGGGCAAGCTTCCTGCCACTCCCTGGGATGGGTGGGGGCTGCACACTGCAGGCGCAGGCGGGACCCTCCACCCCACGCCTCTGACAACACGCTGTCTCCGCAGGTGGCTGCCACCTCGAGACCCACACCCGCCCCAGCACGGGCACCCCAAGGTACCTCAGCTGCTGTCTGAGACTTTGACCTTCTGGATGGCCATGGAGGCTGATGGGGAAAAGGGCGCCACATGACCGCCTCAGCCGGCGACACCCTCCATCCGGCGCTCACGCTTCGCTAACTTTGCAGTGCTCATGGTGAGTATTTGGCCCCTGGGGGCCACCAGCTCCAGGCAGCCCTGCCGGCTGGGACTGGGCCACACCTGGGCCACGCCGAGGGCTGCCACCCCTGTTCATGGTGGAGTGTGGCTGGCTAGAGAGCTGGCGGTCTGGGCACGTGCTCCGTCCTGGGGGGAGGTTCTCGGGCCGCCTGGCTCGGCTCTGTCTGCTCGCTGGCTGGCTTGATGTTGATCACGCTAATTAGCTGCGGGCACGGCTCGTCGACTCATTTTGTCAGTGCAGGCGACAGCCGTCCTGCGGGACGTGCCGCCGTGCCCTGTGGGAACCGGGTCTGGCGCGGGCCGGGCTCCCTCCCATGTCCTCGGCTCTTCCCCCCCGCGCCCTGCCGGCCCCTGCCCATCTAGAAGTGGCAGTGGGGGCAGCTGGGCTGGGCTTGCGCCCCCAAGGCTGTGATGGGGAGGGGCGCCTCTCACCAGGAAGGGGGTGCGGCTGTCAGTGGTGGGGCAGCAGGCAGGACCCGTGAGGGGCTCCTCCCAAAGCTGTCACTGTGGCCGCCGCCAGTCTGCATTCCGGAAGGAGTGACAGCCGGGTAAACAATGCGCTGTGTGTTGGCTGGGGACAGCTGAGGGGCGGCAAGGGCCCTGCACGTGTGGGGAATGCCGATGCCCTGCAGGACAGCGTGGACCGTGTCTCCCTCGTAAGGAGCAGCCTGTCGGCGCCCCTCGGTCACACTCTTCTTGCTGAGTGCAAAATGTCCAGACAGGACAGATGCTGTTTGCCAAAATTCAGCATCATCTCACAATGCCACCTGAGCCTCTGAGGCTGTCAGCACACTTGACCTCTGAGACGTCCGACGAGGTTACAGCCAGGCCGGAGGACGCGGGCTGGGCCTGCAGCTTCCTCCAGCGTCCAATGCCAACGCTTGTTGCCCCTGCGAGCACCGCACACTTCAGGGCACCACTCATGTGGTTTTCATCCTCAAAGGTAGATCCCTGTTTACAAAATGGAAACTTGTCACTGGCAGATGAAAGGCGGATCAAGAGGTGCCCCGGGGTGGGGTGGCCGCTGCATGGCCCACCGCCAGCTCAGCCCCGGCCACCGTCTCCTCGTTCACCATCAGCCCTTCTCTGCAAAACTGTGCCGGGGTGGCCCCTGTCTGTGAAGTGCCCGCTCTTTCCTCTCGGCTCCTGGCAGCCCAGCGGCTGTTCCGCCCCTCGTCGTCGAGGCTTCCAGCTCATTCAGGCTATGGAAACCTGGAGGGTGAGCTTTGCTTGGAGGGTGTGGCATTTCAGCAGTTGGCTGGGTTTTTATTCTCCACGAATGAAGTTTACACCGGAGAGAATTTCTGAAGTGGTCAGAGAGTGTGTGAGTTGCCTTCCCGACTTGCACAATTCCAGGGCAAGCGCTACTGTGCATGTGTCTCTGAGTCTGTGCTGTAGATACCTGGGCAGGGCCACCCAGTGACCCGGGGCATGGGGAGGGAAGGCTGAAGGCTGTAGCTGGGCAGGTGGTCCCGACCCTGCTCACGCCCTGCTGCTGTGCCCTGGTCACTTGCATGGTGCCTGCCCTGGCATCTTCGACACCTGTCATGGAGCAAGCTGCCTTCTCAGTTCCAGGTGTAAAGATGTAGGTCACGGTCTTCTGGTGGCCTCTCCACCAGCCCGTGCTGAGGCTGAGTCAGCACTGCATGGAGTGGCTGTCCAGTGGGCTTGCTGTGACCCTCGTCCTCCTCTCTGAGCAAGCCCCTTGTCTGCCTCGTCGTGCTCTGACCGGACAGCTACTTGCTCCCCCATGGAGTGTCCACATCCTGCAGGCCACATTTCCAATATTTGAAGCTGGGGACACCTTCTCCCCTGCTATGCATCTTCACTACAGCTGTTAATAAACAAAAGCAGACGTAGACTTGCTTGTTTCTCCAATAGGTGTTATTAATATTTAAATTCAAACAGGCACCAAAATACGTATTATTTTGCATCCTGTAATCTGTGATCCTCACACTTAGCCTGGAGAATGATCGTTCTTCAAGGGAACAAAATGACAATCTTTGAAATTAGAGGAAAAACTGTCCAGACCTTTTTGCTTTCTCTCTTTCTGTCCTTCAGAGTGTCTAAGTCTGGTGGTTTCACTGAGGCACCTTTCACTTGGCACAAGTGCTGGCTTTTCTAGCAACACTGTTCCTGGGGCCAGGAATTAGATAGAAGGATGTGACTGGTATGATAGATATGGTAGGGTAGGATATGGCATAGTACAGTGTGGTGTGGTATATAGCATGGTGTGGTATAGCATGGTGTGGTATAGCGACATGGCATGGTGCAGTGGGTGTGGTGTGGTCTGGTTGGTGTGGTGTGGGATGGTAGTGTGGTGTGGTGTGGTAGGATATGGTATGGTGTTGTTGGTGTGGCTGGTATAATGTGGCTGGTGTGGTGGGTGTGGTGTGGTGTAGTACAGTGTGGTATGGTGTCATGTGGTATAGTACAGTGTGGTGTGGTGTGATATATTACGATGTGGTCTAGTGTGGGATACAATATGGAGTGGTGTGGTGTGGTACAGTGTGATATGGGATGGTATATAGGGTGTGGTATGGTGTGGTGTGGTATAGTGAGGTGTGGTGTGGCATGGTATAGTATAGTGTAATGTAGTATAGTGTGGTGTGGTCTGATATAGTATAGTGTGGTGTGGTGTGGTTAGTATGAGTGATGTGGTATAGTGTGCTATAGTGTGGTATGGTGTGGTTGGTGTGGGTGTTGTGGTATAGCATGGTGTGGTGTGCTGTGCGGTGCTGTGGTTGTCATGGTTGGTGTGGTATGGTGTGTTGTGCTGTGATTGATGTGGTTGTTGTGGTGTGGTAAACTGTGATGTGGTGTGATATAGTATAGTGTGGTGTGGTGTGGTATGGTGTGTTATGGTGTGTTATGGTATAGCATGAGATGATGTGGTGTGGTGTGGTTGGTGCAATGCGGTTGGTGTAGTCAGTGTGGTTGGTGTGATGTGGTTGGTGTGGTGCGGTTGATGTGATGTGGTTGGTGTGGTTGGTGTGATGTAGTTGGTGTGATGTGGTGTGGTTAGTGTGATGTGGTGTGATGTGGTGTGGTTGGTTTGATGGGGTGTGGTGTGATGTGATTGGTGTGCTGCGGTGTGGTTGGTGTGCTGCGGTGTGGTTGGTGTGATGTGGTGTGGTTGGTGAGCTGTGGTGTGGTGTGGTGTGGTTGTTGTGATGTGGTTGATGTGGTGTGGTGTGATGTGGTCTGGTTGGTGTGATGTGTTTGGCAGGATGTAGTTGGTTGGTGTGATATGGTTGGTGTGGTGTGGTTGGTGTGGTGTGGTTGGTGTGATGTGGTGTGATGTGGTGTGGTTGGTCTGATAGGGTGTGGTGTGATGTGATTGGTGTGCTGCGGTGTGGTTGGTGTGATGTGGTGTGGTTGGTGAGCTGTGGTGTGGTGTGGTGTGGTTGGTGTGGTGTGGTTGATGTGATGTGGTTGGTGTGGTTGGTGTGCTGCGGTATGGTGTGCTGTGCTGTGGTGTGATGTGGTTGGTGTGATGTGGTTGATGTGGTATGCTGTTGTGTGATGTGGTTGGTGTGATGTGGTGTGATGTGTTGTGGTTGGTGTGATGTGATGTGGTTGGGGTGCTGTGGTGTGGTTGGTGTGGTGTGGTTGGTATGATGTGGTTGGTGTGCTGTGCTGTGGTTGGTGTGATGTGGTGTGGTTGGTGTGGTGTGGTTGATGTGATGTGGTTGGTGTGGTTGGTGTGCTGCGGTATGGTGTGCTGTGCTGTGGTGTGATGTGGTTGGNAGTTGATGTGATGTGGTTGGTGTGGTTGGTGTGATGTAGTTGGTGTGATGTGGTGTGATGTGGTGTGGTTGGTTTGATGGGGTGTGGTGTGATGTGATTGGTGTGCTGCGGTGTGGTTGGTGTGATGTGGTGTGGTTGGTGAGCTGTGGTGTGGTGTGGTGTGGTTGTTGTGATGTGGTTGATGTGGTGTGGTGTGATGTGGTCTGGTTGGTGTGATGTGTTTGGCAGGATGTAGTTGGTTGGTGTGATATGGTTGGTGTGGTGTGGTTGGTGTGGTGTGGTTGGTGTGATGTGGTGTGATGTGGTGTGGTTGGTCTGATAGGGTGTGGTGTGATGTGATTGGTGTGCTGCGGTGTGGTTGGTGTGATGTGGTGTGGTTGGTGAGCTGTGGTGTGGTGTGGTGTGGTTGGTGTGATGTGGTTGATGTGGTGTGGTGTGATGTAGTCTGGTTGGTGTGATGTGTTTGGCATGATGTAGTTGGTTGGTGTGATATGGTTGGTGTGGTGTGGTTGGTATGATGTGGTTGGTGTGCTGTGCTGTGGTTGGTGTGATGTGGTGTGGTTGGTGTGGTGTGGTTGATGTGATGTGGTTGGTGTGGTTGGTGTGCTGCGGTATGGTGTGCTGTGCTGTGGTGTGATGTGGTTGGTGTGATGTGGTTGATGTGGTATGCTGTTGTGTGATGTGGTTGGTGTGATGTGGTGTGATGTGTTGTGGTTGGTGTGATGTGATACGGTTGGGGTGCTGTGGTGTGGTTGGGGTGCTGTGGTGTGGTTGGTGAGCTGTGGTGTGGTGTGGTGTGGTTGTTGTGATGTGGTTGATGTGGTCTGGTGTGATGTGGTCTGGTTGGTGTGATGTGTTTGGCATGATGTAGTTGGTTGGTGTGATATGGTTGGTGTGATGTGGTTGGTATGATGTGGTTGGTGTGCTGTGCTGTGGTTGGTGTGATGTGGTGTGGTTGGTGTGGTGTGGTTGGTGTGGTTGGTGTGCTGTGGTATGGTGTGCTGTGCTGTGGTGTGATGTGGTTGGTGTGATGTGGTTGATGTGTTGTGGTTGGTGTGATGTGATGTGGTTGGGGTGCTGTGGTGTGGTTGGTGTGCTGTGGTTGGGGTGGTGTTGTGGTGTGATGCGGTGCAGCCTCCTGGTGCTACTTACTTCCAGTAACTGGGGTGTTTATGTCAGGGCTGATGGGGTGAGCTCACTCTCACTTGATTGTTCAGGCACAGAGCAAGGGGCACAATAACCCAATTTGCAGTGGCTTTGCTTCGGTGTAGCCGCCTTGTAGCCACCAGTAGCAGCAGGGTGGGAAGCGCCCTCATTAAAAAAAGACATGATAGGATTAAAACCCCCAAAGAGACTGGGCAGTGGACAGAGGGCAGCGGCCTCAGCCCTGGTGCTGCGGCTCCTGGGAAGGAGAGTCAGGGAGCGAGGGGACCCTGAACTCGCAGGCGCTCCCGTGAGGCTCCACCTGTGCAAGGTGAGCCCCGGGAAGAAAGAGACTGGAACATGGGTTAGGGGACATTCATGGCTCTGAGTTGTTACAAAGTAAGTGAACCCACGTGTGGGGGGTGTTTCCCCTCTAAATTCACCTCACAGTCCCCATCAGGCACTGTGTCCAGGAGGTGGGAAGTGGCCGGGGACCCGCCTCCTGACAGGCTTGTCACAGATAGTGTGTCACACTCACAAACACTTCAGACTTCAGTAAGTGCTTTTCAGTTTGTTCCTTTTCATTTGGTTCAATATCTAAATGACTAAAAACTCCTAAACTCTCCCTTTGTGTCACAAAGGGAGAGTTTTTCATCCTACCTACCATTCCGCCTTAAGTTAAGGACTTTAAGCAAACAAAAACCAAGTGGAAAAGCAAAGTCCCTACGGTATTTTCAACGTGTTTTTTTCCCAAACCTCTCCATAGTTTTACTAGCCCACATACCCCCTCCTAAAAGAAAACCCTCACGAACTGTATAAACGTAATGCCCGGTCAGAATCATCTGTGTTCCAAATGAATACATCACTTACCTTCTGCCTTCTGCCTTTTCCCCAGACACTTTTATGAAGGGTTGACAGATAAATAGATGCAATTGTCATTAAAACGTCAGATGAGGGAATACATCAGGCTCTAATGAAATCCATCTTCATTGGTGCAGAACCGGGAAGAAGAACCAGGAAAAGACCCAGAAGAGCCAGAGGACCCAGGACACCTGCCTGTTCCCTCAGCCGCACGGAGCCTGAAGCCGCGCAGGCAGGCGTGTGCCTTCAGACAGCTTGCACTCCCCGGCTTTAAGGAGGTCACTTTTCCAGGTCTCACTCTTGCAAAAGGGTTAAGTTTTGATCAGCCCATTGGCATATAACCTGGTTGACCTCTTTCATCCCGTCTTTCTTCCTTTCTTCTGTCTTAACATCCTGAGCCACTTGATTGGTGTGACGCACCTAACGATACATCCAGCTGCAACAACAGCAAATGCAGAAGGGAGACATGACTCGAGAAAAAGGAAACACAAATGAACCAGAGCATGCGTCCCCCACACGTCAGGACTGGGAAGAGGGAAGCCACATTTCCCAGGGGAGAGGTGACGTCTCTGCTGTGGTCCTGCAAGCACAGGAATGAGCCCACATGCCAGCCCTTTGTCTGGGCCAGGAAGGCTGGGGGCCGCCTTTGTCCTTCCCCTCCCGTGGCCTGGCGGGAGGGGAGAGGTGACGTCTCTGCTGTGGTCCTGCAAGCACAGGAATGAGCCCACAGGCCAGCACTTTGTCTGGGCCAGGAAGGCTGGGGGCCGCCTTTGTCCTTCCCCTCCCGTGGCCTGGCGGGTTCTCTCGACTGTGCTCCTGTGACGTGAGATTCACACTCATCCCTGCGTCTGGTCCAGAGAGCGCTTTGATTTCATGGCCTCAGAGGAACTTCTCTGCTAAAGTCAGTCAAATTCTGTTTGACCACATACCAAATCATCCTGATCTGCCCGTAGAGCATTTGCAAAGTAGACTTTTCCAAGAGGAACTTGTGCATGTGTGAACTTTAAGATATAAAATATATCTCTATTTTGCATTACCTACTTTGAATTTTAAATGTCACCTCTAAAAATGTAGAAAGGCACTGTTGATGACTGTAATTTAGAGAAAGAAAAAAAAAAAGGGAAACCAAACCAAACTGAATCCCTGTTTCTTATAAAACATACTGTTGACCCACACATCATTTCATCCCCAGTCACAGAAGCTGATCCTTGCACAGATGACGCCCTCCAGAGCCCCGGCCTCCCAGGCTCACAAAGCTGCTCCAGGGGTTGGAGGCCACCCCTGGCTGCCTCAATGCATGTGAATCCTCAAAACCGAGCCCGCTGATGAGAAGCAAACCCCCCGCTCCAAAGTGGTGTGGCTTCCAGGCTGCATAACTGTGGCCTGGGCAGCTTCTCCCCCGATGCTTCTGTGCACTGGGCCCTAGCCCGGTTGCAGGAGGCACCCGACACTTCGGGTCTTTGGGGCACTCGGAAGAATCCAGACTGAGGTCTGTCCAGCTCTTCTCTTCTCAGAGGGCAAGAGTGATGGCGGGGGTCTCCTGGACAGCCGTCCCTTCCCAAAACCCTCAGGGGCATCTGTGCAGACCACATCATGGAACCAGGGCTGAACCGTGAGGCTCTCCATCTCCGGCTTGGTGCTCAGTGTCCAGGAAGAAAGGGCAGGCTCTCAACGCTGCTGGGGAGCAGAGGCATGTGCTGCAGCCTGCGGCTCACTCCCTCTCTCATCAGACATCCCTTCTCCACTCCAGCCTTTGTCCTCGCAGGTGAGGGCTCCCGCGGCAGGACAGAGGGGCCAGCAGGTGCCACCCCGGACAGCATGGCATGCTGGTGTTTGTGCCTCAGAAGGAGGCTTCTATGGGGCAAGAGAGTAAAGACCAGGAGGGGCTGCCAGGGCTGGCCTGGGGGAATTCAGACTGCGGACCCTGCCTCAGAGCCTCAGACTGAGCATGGGCTGCCTTCCAAGTCAGGCTGCAGCAGGCAGGATCTCCAGGTTTCCCATCCGACGCTGCAGGCCCTGGTGACTCTGACACCATGTGGCGGGCGTCTCCACGTATTTCATCTTGAGCTTGTGGTTTCATAGGAAGGTGCGCTGAGAGCAGCAGGCGTCGCAAAGCCCATGTTGTATGGAGGCAGTTGTGGTCACATCCTGCCCATGCCCACACATTCCCCTCGGGCTTCCATGCCATGGTAGGTTCAGTGCCAAAGCACAGGGGATGCAGGGTGGACAGCCTGCAGTCACCTCTCCCTCAGTCACATCGGGTCATCTGCTTATTCTGGATCAGGGGCCTTATTTCTGGCTTTGATTATCAGCCACATCCCCCAGCAGTCAGACCGTGAGGAGTCCCCTCAGTGTCCCCAGTCACTCAGCACCTTTGCACTGGGATGTGATTCCATCAGCTACTGTGGGCACAGCAGTGAGACCCCCACATCTGGGCAGGGTCACAGACAGAGGAAGTGGCTGGGTGCCACGGTGGCCCTCAGCTCCCTGGAGTACCCTCTGAGCATGTCAGGTGTTCCCTGCTGGCCAGGCCTCATCTTAGCTAAACTGACAGGAGATTGTGCATCGGCAGGGAAAGCAGCATGAGCTCTCGGACTCATGGGTTTCCTGCTTCCCTGACTCAGGTGAAGCTGCCTCCTGCCCACAGCCCTTCATGCACAGGAGGGTTTTCTCTTCTTCCTGCATTACTGAGCCTAGTGCCATCCTGGAGGCACAGCTGACTGCTTCCTGCAGCTCTGACAGCCCAGGCGGGCACCCACTGCACACTCAGAGCCGCTCCCAGCTCGGAGAGGTGCATGGGCCGTGGGCACCCATGTGGGCTGGGGGGTGAGGCCAGCTCAGCTGCAGACCCCAACCCCCCACTGCCTTTCCTGTGTCCCAGCTGGGTGCTCCCAGCTCGGAGAGGTGCATGGGCCGTGGGCACCCATGTGGGCTGGTGGGTGAGGCCAGCTCAGCTGCAGACCCCAACCCCCCACTGCCTTTCCTGTGTCCCAGCTGGGGCAGCTCAGTGAGATCGCAAAGGGGACCTCCTGGGCAGCCTTCTGCAGCCACAGACTCCACAGGACCCTCAGACCCCCAGCCCATGTCCAGATAAAGCTGACACCAGCCCCCGCCTGCCCACCTGACGACAGCGTCTCCTCAGGGCCCTGGGAGCAGAGCACCAGCCTGGGTGGGGGAGCATGACTTCAACTGCTGCTTTGCAGAGTGGGGTCCACGGCACCCACCCAGGGGGTTCTGAGGGTCTACGGGGTCTCGTTATAGAGTTCTGTGGGGATGGTGTACCCACCCCATGAGGGATATCAGTCAACTCAGCTGTTGCACAAAATTCTGCAGGTCGGTCTGAAGGTGCAGAAAGTGGGACTTAGGCTCAAGACCATGTTTGCAGGTTTTCTCCTGCAGCCGTTCTTGCCTTCTTCCTGTGTCCTTACTGTGGCCTTCTCTGTGTGTCGGCACCCCTGGTGTCTCTTCTCCTTCCTACAAGGACACCAGTCCTGTTGGATCAGGGCCCACCCTCGTGGCTTTGTTTAACCTCACATACCTCTTTCTAGGCTCCATCTCCAGACGCAGTCACACGGAGGCTTAGGGCCTCTACCTATGAATTTGAGGGACACCATCCATCTACAGAAGGGTCTTCATGTGACTCCGTGAGCTGCAGCACGTGAAGCATCTAGAACAGTGCTAGGCACTGCCTTTTCTAGCCCAGGGTCAGAGGTCAAGTGGATGCTGGATCTCTGACCCTCAATTTCACTGTCCCGTGGGCAGTGAGCCTCACGCACCCACACCAAGGAGGGGGCTGTGGTCCTCCAGGACCCTCTTCTCCAGTGAGTGTCAGTCACTGAGTTTGGGGTTTTGCTCCTGGTGAAGGCCGACTGGCCCCGCCTGTGTGGTGTTGCCCTTTGCTTCCAGTGTTTTCTATCCATCATCATGGGAATGTGGCTCCCAGGGCAGGTAAATCTTGGGGCTGCATTTGGGATTTTGCCTCTCTGTGCCCCAGCGCCCCATACGGTGGGAGCTCACCTCACTGGTCTAATGAAAAAAAAGACTAAAACATTCCCAGACATTTCCAACCAGGGACATTCTTCCCTCGTTTTACTCTACCACGGGGAAGACATGTTCTCCTTTGAACTCTGACCTCGAGCCCTCTACTTCGGGCTGTGACATCCAGAAATGGGAGTGGGGTTCTGGGGCCTGTGTCTTTTGGTTCACAACAACTTTTGCTTTTGCTCCATCGACTTGAGTCAACACTATGAGGACTTGCTGAAACTGATTAGGAGAATTTTGTAGCAGCAGAAAGTGCATGGGTGTGAGGTTCAGAAGTGGGTCGGGGTAGTCTGATGTGTTTCGCTGTCTCTCTGTAAGGCTCCATCCAGACCCCCACTCAGCAGGAGAGGTGCACTCTGCCCTCTGCCAGCGGCCTTGGATGGAAAGAGGCTGGAGGCAGGCGTCCAGGCATGGCAGAGACTGCCCTCTAGGAGCTGGCTCTCAGAGCCACGCAAAGACGCCCTCAGCTGAGCAGCCCTGGTGGAGGTGAAGACAAACCTCACATGTGGAGCCCGCGGTGCTGCAGCTGTGCCTGCAGGGAGCTCACACTGCACAGGGCCTTCTCGGCTACCAGCCTGGCTCCTCTGCCTTAGCAGTGTGTCTGTTCCAGTGAGACCTAACAAATCATAGCTCAGATCAGAGAATGCCTGGGAATGCAGGGGAGAGCCTGGGCATCTGCCGCATGCACAGATGCCTGGCCATGTGGTCACACAGGTCTCCTGTTTTCTTTCCAGGATTTGAAGACTGTCCTGTCTCTGCCCCAGCACCCAGGGGAGCTCCTGCACCCCGTGGTGTACGCGTGTACGGCAGTCATGCTGCTGTGCCTCCTCACCTCCATCATCACCTACCTTGTGCACCAGAGGTAAGGCTGGCACAGCGGAAGCACCCCCATTTTGCCCTGGGACCTAATGATTTATCTGTGAATGCACATCCATGAAATGGGGTTTCACCACCCCTCGCATGGCAAGAAGTCCCTAGAAGATGCTCCACCCATCACCAGCCAGCTTGAACCTGCCCAACCCTGGGTGCCCATCACAGAGCCAGAGGGTAGACAGGTGCTCAGGGGAGCCATGCCCTTCCACTCTGAGCCTCCACAGGGTCTTCTCAACAGCAGCCTCATGTTCTTATCAAATTGGGTGAAATAAGTTCTTCCTGAAGTGGGTGCAATGTCAGTCCAGGGGCGCTGAGAAGTCCACCTCCTTGGGGTGATGGAGTGAACTGCAGGACCCTCAAAGACCCTTCCATTGTGCCTCTGTCTAGAAGGGGGAGTCTGGTCAGTTTTCTGCTTCTGAACTTGTTTTTTTATCCATGTCTGGGAGTGAGGGGATAACCTCAGTGTGTCTGCATCATGTGGAGAGGCACCGGAGAATGTGAGGAGGGTCAGGGTCAGGGTCAAGCCCATCATCAGAGTCATGGGCAATGCCTAGGCCATGACCACAGCCATAGTCATGAGCAGAGGCTTGGGCGTGTCCAAGACCAAGATCATGGGCAGAGGCTTGGGTGTGTCCAAGAGCAAGATCATGGGCAGAGGCTTGGGTGTGTCCAGAACCAAGATCATGGGCAGAGGCTTGGGTGTGTTCAAGACCAAGATCATGGGCAGATGCTTGGGTGTGTTCAAGAGCAAGATCATGGGCAGAGGCTTGGGTGTGTTCAAGACCAAGATCATGGGCAGATGCTTGGGTGTGTTCAAGACCAAGATCATGGGCAGAGGCTTGGGCATGTCCAGAACCAAGATCATGGGCAGAGGCTTGGGTGTGTTCAAGAGCAAGATCATGGGCAGAGGCTTGAGTGTGTCCAAGACCAAGATCATGGGCAGAGGCTTGAGTGTGTCCAAGACCAAGATCATGGGCAGATGCTTGGGTGTGTCCAAGAGCAAGATCATGGGCAGAGGCTTGAGTGTGTCCAAGACTAAGACAATGTGCAGAGGCTTGGGTGTGTCTAAGACCAAGATCATGGGCAGAGGCTTGGGTGTGTCCAAGACCAAGATCATGGGCAGAGGCTTGGGCATGTTCAAGGCCAAGATCATAGGCAGAGACCTGGGTATGTTCAAGGCCAAGGTCATGGGCAGAGGCTTAGGCGTGTCCCAGACCAAGATCATGGGCAGAGGCTTGAGTGTGTTCAAGGCCAAGATCATGGGCAGAGGCTTGGGCGTGTCCAAGGCCAAGATCATGGGCAGAGGCTTGGGCGTGTCCAAGGCCAAGATCATGGGCAGAGGCTTGAGTGTGTTCAAGGCCAAGACCATGGGCAGAGGCTTAGGTGTGTTCAAGGCCAAGATCATGGGCAGAGACCTGGGTATATTCAAGACCAAGATCATGGGCAGAGGCTTGAGTGTGTTCAAGGCCAAGACCATGGGCAGAGGCTTAGGTGTGTTCAAGGCCAAGATCATGGGCAGAGACCTGGGTATATTCAAGACCAAGATCATGGGCAGAGGCTTGAGTGTGTTCAAGGCCAAGACCATGGGCAGAGGCTTAGGTGTGTTCAAGGCCAAGATCATGGGCAGAGACCTGGGTATATTCAAGACCAAGATCATGGGCAGAGGCTTGAGTGTGTTCAAGGCCAAGACCATGGGCAGAGGCTTAGGTGTGTTCAAGGCCAAGATCATGGGCAGAGACCTGGGTATATTCAAGACCAAGATCATGGGCAGAGGCTTGAGTGTGTTCAAGGCCAAGACCATGGGCAGAGGCTTAGGTGTGTTCAAGGCCAAGATCATGGGCAGAGACCTGGGTATATTCAAGACCAAGATCATGGGCAGAGGCTTGAGTGTGTTCAAGGCCAAGACCATGGGCAGAGGCTTAGGTGTGTTCAAGGCCAAGATCATGGGCAGAGACCTGGGTATATTCAAGACCAAGATCATGGGCAGAGGCTTGAGTGTGTTCAAGGCCAAGACCATGGGCAGAGGCTTAGGTGTGTTCAAGGCCAAGATCATGGGCAGAGACCTGGGTATATTCAAGACCAAGATCATGGGCAGAGGCTTGAGTGTGTTCAAGGCCAAGACCATGGGCAGAGGCTTAGGTGTGTTCAAGGCCAAGATCATGGGCAGAGACCTGGGTATATTCAAGACCAAGATCATGGGCAGAGGCTTGAGTGTGTTCAAGGCCAAGACCATGGGCAGAGGCTTAGGTGTGTTCAAGGCCAAGATCATGGGCAGAGACCTGGGTATATTCAAGACCAAGATCATGGGCAGAGGCTTGAGTGTGTTCAAGGCCAAGACCATGGGCAGAGGCTTAGGTGTGTTCAAGGCCAAGATCATGGGCAGAGACCTGGGTATATTCAAGACCAAGATCATGGGCAGAGGCTTGAGTGTGTTCAAGGCCAAGACCATGGGCAGAGGCTTAGGTGTGTTCAAGGCCAAGATCATGGGCAGAGACCTGGGTATATTCAAGACCAAGATCATGGGCAGAGGCTTGAGTGTGTTCAAGGCCAAGACCATGGGCAGAGGCTTAGGTGTGTTCAAGGCCAAGATCATGGGCAGAGACCTGGGTATATTCAAGACCAAGATCATGGGCAGAGGCTTGAGTGTGTTCAAGGCCAAGATCATGGGCAGAGACCTGGGTATATTCAAGACCAAGATCATGGGCAGAGGCCTGGGCATGTGCAAGACCAAGATCATAGGCAGGGGCCTGGGCATGTTCAAGACCAAGATCATAGGCAGAGGCCTGGGCATGTTCAAGACCAAGATCATAGGCAGAGACCTGGGTATGTTCAATACCAAGATCATGGGCAGAGGCCTGGGCATGGCCAAGGTCATAATTAGAGGCCTGGGCATGTGGAGCCTTGGGCATGTCCAAAGCTGAGGAGTCCAAGATCAAGGCGCTGGCAGATTTGGTGTCTGCTGAGGGCCTCTTTCCTGGTTCACAGATGACACCTTCTTGGTGTGTCCTTACATGGTGGAAGGGGCCACTTTCATGAGAGCACTAATCCCATCATGAGGGCTCTGCCCAATACCCCACTTCCTTACACCATCACATTGTGGCTGGATTTCAATGTATGAATTTAGGGGAAACAAACATTCAAACCACAGCAGCTGTGGTCATGGGAAGAGCCTTTTGCATGCTTGGGGCCATGGTGAAGGTCACGGCCACAGTCACAGTCAAAGTTTATCAATGTCAGTCCTGGCCGCAGCCAGGGGCAGAGCAGAGCTTTAGACGTGTTTATGGTCACGGAGACAGGCACAGGCCAGGTGATAGCAGGGTCACGTGCAGAGCCATGGTCATAGCCATGGCCTCTTCCTAAGGCCTCAAACATCTGCTCAGAGAGGGAAGAGCTCATCCTGGGGACCAGAAAGCACGACTTCCATTTCTCGACCGCAGACAGGCCAGGGTCTCAGGGCCTCCGCACCTTCATCTGCCAAGTGGTCAGATTGGTCAAGACTGCAAAAACCTTCCCAGTCTTAGCATTCTAAGGTGATTTAACATGAAATTATCTAACGGCAACCCACTAAGGGTGGATCCAGCACTGTCCATCCGTCTGTCCCTGACTTTCCTGGCCTGCCGAGGGCCCACCATCCCCATGTAGACAAAGCACATCCTTCAGACGAGAGGGCTCGTTCCCACGCTGCTCCCTGAAACGCTGGCTCCTAACGAGAAATCTCTGTTCCCCACAGTGCCATCCGCATCAGCCGGAAAGGCCGGCACATGCTGCTGAATTTCTGCTTCCACGCTGCTCTGACCGTCACAGTGTTCGCCGGCGGCATCAATCGCACCAAGTACCCCATCCTGTGCCAGGCGGTGAGTGCTGTTCCTGTTTCCATTGCCACCAAAGGGGATATGTGTGATAGCTGTCTTGCTTATGAAATAATATTCCAGTATGTGTTCAGTTGTGCCTGGTAAGGGAGCAGCGGGCATCCTGTGTGTCTGTAGGACGGTCTCACTCCATATGAATCCACTGTTTTGCTCCACATTTGATCATATAAATTATTTTTCATGGGACCGTCTTGCCCCAAGGCTTGTGGTGACATGCTAACAAGACACTTATCATCCAAGAAACCATGCTCTTCCCAGGACAGGGACACAACCTGCCTCTCCTAAAGAGACTGGGGGGAGCTCGGGAAGGACCATGTGCTTCTGGTCCAGGTTGGAAACTCTGGACACTGAAGCCTCAGCTCGTGACCAGGAGAAGAAGCTCCGTCACCTGTGGGTCACCAGGTTGTCCCGGCTGCGGTAGGTGTCCTGCCCCTGCAGGAACTGTGCTCCCTCTCAGGAAAAAGTGGAGCTTCAAAGCCCCTGAACATTGAAAAGAACAAGGGAAGTCATGAAACGGGTCTTCCCCACACTTGTGCCCAGCCTGACCTTGGTCTAAAAGAGGAGAAAGTATAAATCGCTCAGTGCCTCGCAGAGCTCATGGCAGAGACGCTTCCATCAGAACCAGGCCTGGTCCTCAACCCCTTTGGGCTGTGGCTTGGGCCAGGGAGAGGGGTGGCCACGAGCCTCTGCAGTGCAGGTCCAGCCCCACCCCCCGGCAGCCTGCTGCATGCCAGGCTCAGCCCCGTGGACCAGCAGCAACTTTTCACAGACCCCCGTGGTCTCTGTCACTGTCTGGGCTCGCACCTGGCAGCCCTCCTGGCACCCACACAGCCTCCTGACCCCCTTGCTGCCTCTGCCATCATGAGCTCAGCAAGAACCTCCTGCTGGCTGCAGAGCAGCCTCCATCTAGTCACCTGGACCCGCAGGCACCTGTCCCCTGCATAGGCGGCAGCGACCGAGACTCACCCTGGGGACGGTGGGTGAGAGGTTGCTCCTGCAGGGCTGCCTCAGGGAGCGTCGGGCTAAGAGCACAGCTCCCTGCATGGCCCACAGGCCTGGCCACAGCTGCAGAGCCTCCTTCTTCCCAGCACCACCTGATGTGAGGCCAGGAGTGGGCCACGAGCAGGCACCCATGCCCTTGACACAGCACTGCCGCCCCAGAGCTCTGGAGGCTGAGCCCAGCCTCTGCAAGAGGAGGCGTCATGTCTGTGACTGCATGTCATGACCAGCCGTGACAGGTCTATCCACCACCTGGTCCTGGGCCAGCACGGCCCTTACAGGGAAGTGGCGACACATGCCTGGCGAAGGCTGAGGGTCAGACACACTTCCCTGTTCACAGCCTCTCAATAAACCAGAAACGGCCACAGTGAGCTCCCAGGAAATCCAATTGACGTCTTGCATGTGGCACCAGCCAGGGAGCCCGAGAAACGCAATGAAAGGCATTATAACTCTGACATCCACACGTTGCCACCTGAGCACTCCACACTGGGACCCTGCTGGGGACAAACCGACTGGAAGTGCGGGTGGTGGTCCCATCCCACAGGGCTTTGGGTAAACTCTGCCCACAGCCCCAGAAAACCTGCGAACTCTCCCCATGCACAGGCCAGCAGGCGACAGCCTGGGGCAGACACTCGAGGTGTGTGGGGGGTAGGGCAGGTCCGGGAGGGTTGGTGGGGGTGAGATCTGTGTGGAGATGGTGTTAAGGAGAGAGATGCTCCATTCTCTCCTCGTGACAACACTTGGGACCTCCATCGGAGGACATGGGCCCCTGAGTTCTGAAGTAGAAAAGTCTGTGCCCTTTCCTGATACCATCTTGATCTCCCATGTACATTTGCAGGTGACAGGCCATCACTCAATCACTCATTCATTCATTCACTTGGCAAATGTGCGCCAAGGGCCTGCCAGGTGCTGGGCCGTGCAGTGATGCTGTGCACAACCAGAGACAAGCCCACCGGGTCTCCTGCAAGGGGTCAGACAGCAGACAAAGGCAGAAAACCAGCCCTTAGTGCAGGAGGCACTGCAGAGCAGCTGGAGAGGACAAAGCCGGGCCAAGAACCCAAAGGCCAGCATGTGGCAGCTCAGCTCTAGGGACGTCCTCGAGGCCTTCAGGGTGACATTGTCCTGTGACCACCGATGTTTCTTTAACTCCACCTGTGCTTTGCAGCCGTGAACAGGGGTGTGCTATGCTGCTGCTGAGGGCCCTGGGGCAAGCAGAAGGCCCCTCCGCTGTCTGCTGGGGAGGAGAGACCTGAGCAGGGCCGGTTAAAAACCAGGCTGTGGACAGGTGACCTCAGCCGCCACTGGTACCCAAGCGCAGGACTCTTGGGGCCCACCTTCACTGCCAAGCCCTTCAGCATCACGGTGCCCCAGTGAAACGACACACGAGGAAGGGTCCATGGCGCTCGACACAGGAGGGAACCGACAGTTGCTATGGCAACAGGAGGATGACCATGAGCCTCATTAAGCACTAAGTGACATCATAAACAAAAGCAGAAGGCCACATGATGGATGTGCGTCAGTGCTGGCCCTGGGTCCGGAAGCGTGGGTGGGTTGGCCTGCCTGCCACCCCTTTTCCAGGCAGCAGGTACTGCCAGGCAGCCATGCAGTGTCCCTGTGTCCTCTGCACATGTCCAGCCTAAATGAGCCCATGTTTGGGAGACAGGGTTCTGCTGCTCCCACCTTCTTGTAACCCCCAAAGGCACACGGCCCAGATGAACTGGGCCCTCGGACCAGGCGCAAAGCCAGCTCCCACTCCCGGCGCTCCCTGCCCTCTCCTGGCATTTCCACTCACACGTGACAGTGGCAGCTGTGCCACTGGGGCATCCCTCAAGCGCAGGCCTGGCTGCCACGCTGCCTGCCCTGCTCCATCCTCTTCTGTGCAGAGGTTGTCTGGGGTTCCCAGCACGTCGGCCAGGCCAGGCCCAGCGTGGGACCGCACACGGGCCCCCCAGGTCCAGGCGAGGGGAGCGCGCGTCTCCCACTGTCCGGCGCACAGGGAGCCCCGGAGCCATCAGCAGGCACCCTGAATTTCCCACCCCACCCTCAGAGAGAGCGTCCCCCCAGGTAAAACCTGAAGTCTGGGTCTCATTGGTCATTGAAGCAGCGCGGCGGTGGCTTCATTCAGAGAATCTCTGCTTTCCTCGATCACTTCTGTCATTTCCAGCCACAGCAATATTTTACTCATCAGTTCAATATGTCAGGTTGCCACTCCAAGGGTGACCTCACTTCCTGGAATCCGATAGAGAGGCAGGAGTGTGGACGCACAACTAGCTGCCACGGCACGTGCCATGGCAGACACAGCTCCAGTGCTGTTTCCGCAGGAATGACGCACTGTCTTGCGTAGTGGCTTGTCCAGGCCCCCTCCCCGTTGGTGTTCCTCCCCACCTGCCATGCCACAGACACTAGCGTTGGGGAGACCCCCGCATGGGCCAGCATGATTCTTTCACTCGGTGGACGCATGGGAGTGCTGGGCCCAGGAGGAGCTCATCTCTCCAGCCCACAGGGTCCATGCCTGAGCCACAGCGACCCCAGGAGGAGCGTGCTGCAGCCCCCACCCCTCTCTCTGTGGAAGCAAAGCTAAGCAGTGCCAGGGTCCTGGCAGCCCCTGCAGGTCTCGAGAGCTCTGGGGCCCTGTGAGGTGTGCACGTCGGCCAGAGGTAAGCCCCCCACCCTGCTGCGGGTCTCTTCAAGACGCAGAGGGAGCTGCTGGGGGCAGACCGCTGTCCGCCGTGGGTCACCTGGCGGAGGTGGGGCCTGCTGACCACGCTCTCCCCCCAGGTGGGCATCCTGCTGCACTATTCCACACTCTCCACCCTGCTGTGGATCGGGGTGACCGCCAGGAACATCTACCAGCAGGTGACCAAGAAGGCCCCACTGTGCCCGGGCGCAGACCACCCACCGTACCCCAAGCAGCCCCTGCTCAGGTACCAAGCATGCTTGCGTGTGGCCCACCTACACTCCCAGTCCCCCAGAGTTCCCAACCCTGGGCACCCCTTTCAGGTCTTGGCAAATTTCCTCACCAGGCAGCTTATGGCCTGAGGAGGTTTCATCCACACAAGTGCGGGATACCAGGGGCTGGGCCATGTGCTGGCGGCAGGATGCCAAGGGGGCCTGGGAGTCCCTTGTGCTGGGGTCAGAGGAGCTTCATGTGCTGGGACAGGGGCACCGTGTGCTGGGGGAAGGGGGGGTCCATGTGCTGGGGCAGGATGTCAAGGGTGGCATAGGGAGGTTGTTTTCTGGGGGCGGGGTGCCAAGGGAGGGTGGTCCAGGGCAGGGCTCTGCCATTTGTGGCTGGAGCTGGCTGGGGGTGGTGCCCTCCCAAGCTGCAGAGGGACTGGTGTGGCCATGTGTGCAGATAGGCTCTGGGTGGCCACGGCTTCGGTTTGCTTCATGGTCTCAGTGCCGTTGAGACATCCACTCGTTAGCTGGTAGAAGACTGTATTTTTGTGTTGCTATAACAGAGTTACCTGAGACTGGGTAATTTATAAAGAATAGAAATTTGGCTCACAATTCTGGGACAGCTGCATCTGGCACGGGCCTCAGGCTGCTTCTACTCATGGCAGAAAGTGGCAGGCAGCTGGTGGGTACAAGCAGATCACATGGCGAGAGGAAGCAAGAGACAGAGAGAAGGTGCCAGGGTCTTTTTAAGCAACAAGAGCTCGCTGGAACTAATCCAGCGAGAACTCACTCATTACTCCCCCCTCCCCCAGGGAGAGCATTAATCCATTCATGAGGGATCCGCCCCCATGACTCAATCAGTTTCCAACACTGCCACACCGGAGATCAAATTTCCACATGAGTTTTGGCAGGGACAACACATCCAAACTCCATCAAAGACTGTCACATGCTCAGTTGCTAATTTCAAGGTGACCATGGCCTGGCCTCTTGGGACTGGTGGTGGGTAGACCTGCTCCATCTGGTCGTCCTGCTCTTTTCTCAGGCCGGGGACTCTCAGTAGACTTGGTAGGGACATGGACATGCCTGGGGCCACAGGAACAACCCGCAGGGGCCAGGATGGCTGTGGTCACCTCCCTCCCATCCAGAGCCAAAAGCTAGGGGACTCCTGTGGAACTAGCTTGTCTGGGAGGTGGCAGAAGCTGCTCCCATCCACGAGAAGACAACCCACTGCCGAGGAACCATCGGAAGCTCCTTCAGACGCAAACATGGCTCCACTGTGACCAAACAGCTGTCACTCTGATGGGAGTTCGGTGGCTCTGGCATAGGCCAAATCCCCAACACCAGAGTCAGCAAAAGCCAGGTTCACAAGTGGCCGGCTAGTGAGGCCTTGCGTGTGGCACTGGCTTGTGTGAGGTGCATCTGGCCCAGCCGTCCTCCTGGAGGTCATCTGAGGCTCTGCAAATGCCCACCCCGAGCCACCTGTGGAATTTTCCAGAGTGACCCTGAGTGACTTCGTCCAGGCAGGCTCCATAGACGCAGCTGCCCTGGGGGTTCCTCGGCTGTTTGGGGAGACACTCACCTCCAGGCGATCTGTGCGAATTTGCAGAGCAACCCCTCGGTGTGGTAAAACCACCAGTAGAACTCATTTTGAGGCAGATAAAGCAACACCCTGTGCTGTCTAAGTCAATAAGCTAATTTCCACCTGGAGCGCCTCCTGACGTTGTTTGATTTTCTGATTTGAGCAGACATGTCGCCACTTAGCAGCCAGGGCCGGGGAGATGCCGCGGGGGCGATGCCACCGCTGCTCCTGGGGGCCCGGGACGGAGGACTCATTACCTCTCCTCTCCTGAGGTCCCCTGGGTTTAAAAATCACTCTCAAAATGCATTTCCTCGTCTGTAATTGATTGAAGAGTTGCCTGGGTTTTTGAAGAGTGCGGTGGAAGCCGCGGCGCGTTCCAGCGCTTTCCTCTCTGTCTGGAGTCTTCCAGCTGCACTTAGAGCAGATGCTGCTGGCCAGGCCTGGGGCTTGCCCAGGGGGTCACACCGCAGAGCGGGTGTGGTGCTGACTGGTGGACTCGGAGGACCCCAAGGACTAGCTCACTTGTGGCTCCTCTTGGTGTCTCCTGGAGACCACCACCCACCTACACCCCCCCCCCCC
>NW_007729139.1:156437-165801 GCF_000696425.1 Galeopterus variegatus
CCCCCCCCCCCCCGCTGGGCCCCCCTTCTTTGGTACAGAAGGACCCTGACTTTGACGGGCATCCACATGGTGCTGTGATTCCAGCAGCATCTCTGGGTCACTGCCATGCCTGGTCACTCGGCCTCCCCAGCCCTGTCCCCGTGGCTGACCGTGGGCGTGGCCTGCATACCTCTCTGCAGGTGCAGACTTGGGGGTGGGGGTTGTCTGCTCCCCTCCACTGCTCCCTCTGGCCTGGCCTGGGGCCGGTGGGGGAACAGGCTGGGCCTGTGCCTCCCCGGGGAGACCAGAGGATGATCGTCAAGACCCCGGCGGAGGATCCAGGGCCGGAGCCCTTCTTCTCAGTCCCCCACAGAGGTGCTCGAGTCACCCAGAAGCTTCCAGTAGGAGGGGCTCCTCCCATCAGCCCCACAGTGGGCATCTTTGGTCTTCATCCCAGCCCCACTCCCCAACTCGTGAGCAGCGCGGGCATTGGTTCCTGAGTTCAAAGAGCTTTCTGGGAGGAAAGGACAGGCCGCCCGTGGCTCTCAACCCTTCGGGCTGTCCCGTGCCCACCGCGTCTCGCTGGGCCCTGGGCCAGCTCCCGTGTCCCCAGCCTGCTCGGCAGGTTCCCTGCAGGAGATGAAGGCGGCTGCTCCCGAGACGCTCGGCGTGAACTCCGGCGACGCTGTCGGAGCCCTCGGTGTTCGGGAAGCCATTGCTTTCCTTGAAGGCCCACACTGGGGTCTGCCTGCTCTCAACACCCACCTCTGCTCGGCTTTGGGGAAAACCAAGCCCATTTCAGAGGGATTTCAAGGAAAATACAGCCACACAGTCTTGCAGGACTCGAGTGGGTGGACATGTGCAAGCCTGCAGCCGTTTCTGCGTGAGCTCTGGGGGCGGTGTGGCCAGGTTAACGCGGGGTAACTCCTCTCGCCACAGAGAACACGGTTGGAGAGGGGACCAACACCCCGGGACCCCCCCTGTGTTTGGGGGTTTAGAGTCTGGGGTCAGGACCTGACCTTGACCAGGGCTCGGTCAAGGACTGGAGAGTACAGTCGGTGGAGGCCGCCAGCCTTCGGAGACTGGACTCTGGGCTGAATGGGCCTCACTGCCGAGACTAGAGCCACTGCCGCCCTCTCTTCGCATGCTGTGCTTTGTTGTTTCCGTGTCGACGCACACCTAGGTGCTCAGGGATTCTGAACTTTCTGGATCACCGATTACCTGCTCTCCTCTCCCCTCGATCCCAGGATGAGTCCCCCAGTGACGTGGAGCCTGTGTGTAAAGATGAGGGATTCCATGTGCTTGCCAGCCTCAGAGAACGGCCCCTGGGCCTGTGGAGAAGCAGCGGCCCGCCAGGGACTCCTCCGTGACAGCAGTGTGTAGCTCACCCACACCAGGCGGGTCTGCAGGCCAGACAGGAGCCGGACGAGCGGTAGATGCAGACGTGATTGCATGTCCTGCTTGGAGGCCAGACATGAGCAGCTCGCACGGCCTCCGCTGGCTCTGGTTCTCTGCTTTCCCTTTTCTTGGTCCCTTCTTACAACCCAGCACACATCACCGCTGCTAGGCTCCTGCTGACGGGAGTGAGTCACACCTGGCACCCACCTCCTGAAGACCCTGGGAGACCAAGGCCCAAGCTGCAGCCCTGCCTGGGCCCCACTGGCGTGGGCGGGCCTCCCTGCTCACCCCAGACACCTGCCTGCCACAGCAGGTTCTGGTCATCTTTGTCCTGTGCCCCGGCTCAAGCACCACACAGACAGATGCTGGCTTCCCCAGCACAGAATCTCCACACCCAGGAAGCTCCACGGCCTGCCTCTGAGGAAGCAGAGGGGCTGGGGCATGAGGAAGGGCCAGCAGCAATGCGACGGGTTCCCCAGGTGTCAGGGGCATCTGCAACGGACCCCCAGCCTGGGTGCTGCAGACCAGCAGACCACACGGAGTGTGCAGCTCATGGCCCAGGGAAAGGCCATCAATCAAAGGCTAAACAATCCCATGGATCAAGTGGCAAGTCCTGAGCTGGAGTAAGGTCACAGCCGTGGTGCTTAGCCCCTAAGAATGTCCGTCACAGGCAGCGCTCACCAGGGGTCACTCCAGCCCTGTCTGCCCTGGGGATCACTCCAGATCTAGATGACTTTAAGTATTTCAACTTTAACAATGTTAGATCTTCCAACCCATAAGCACAGGACGTCTTTCCATTTATTTAGGTTTTCTTTAACCTCTTCTAGCAATATTTTGTGGTTTTCCGTACAAAAGCTTCACACCTCCTCTTTGGATAAATTTTTTTCCTAAATATTTAATTCTTTTTGACATTATTGTAAATGGGATTGTTTTCTTGATTTTCTTTTTCAGATGGTTCGTTGCTTGTGTATAGAAATGCGACTGCTTTTCGTGTGTTATCGTGTGCCCCGCAGCGTTGCTGCATTCCTTTATTAGATCTAGTCAGGTTTTATTAATTCTTTAGGATTTTCTGTGCATACAATGATCGTGTCATCTGTGCACAAGGAGAGTTTTGCTGCTTCTCGTGTGTTTGCTCTGGCTAGAGCCTCCGGTCCCACACTAGACGTCTCCCTCTTGTTCTTAGTCTAGCTACAGTTTGCCAATTTTGCTGATCTTTTAAAGAACCAGCTTTTGGTTTCATCAATTTTCTCTCGTGTTAATCTTTGCTCCTGTCTTATTATTTCCTTTCTTCTGCTAGCTTTGGGTTTGCTTGCTCTTCTTTTTTGTAGTTCCTTATGGTATAAAACCAGATTATTCACTTGAGATCTTTCTTCTTTAATGTAGCCACTCACGGCTATAAATTTCCCTCTGAGCACAGCTTTTGCTGCACCCTAAGGCATGTTGTGGGGGGTTTTTTCCATTCATCTCAAAGTATTTTCTAGTTTTCCTGTGATTTCTTCTTTGCCCATTGGTTATTTAAGAGTATTTTGTTTAATTTTCACAGATAAAAAACCGCCCTCTCTAGAACTGCACTAAAACCTTTAGGGGTGAGCTGAATGAAGGAAATCCCAGCTCGGTCAAAGTAGGCATGTGGTGGAAGCTGGCTCATCTCTGTGGAGAGATCTTCATTACAATGGTGATAAATGCTGTCCCATCCCTGTGTGTGGAAAACTGTGTGGCTGCCGTGTAGCTCTGTGGTGGGGTTGGGTTCTGTGGGGGCCGGCGAGGGAGTGGGCAATTCCACATGTCCTCTATGTGACCTGCTGCAGCCAGGCCAGCTGCCATCTGCTCTCTCCACGTGTGAGGAGTGGAGTTGGCTGTGGGAGTGAGGGGCCCAGTGCCCAGTGGGGGCTGCCGCCCCCAGGGAATGCCTTGGGGTCAGCCCCTGGCCCAACCTTCACCCAGACCTCAAAGAAGGCCCACCAGTCTTTGTGTGTCTCTGGTGTGGACATGGCTGTAAGTTGAGTGTGGACTAGGTCCTGGACCCCTCAGTGCTGTCCCAGGGCCTCCAGCTGGGGAGTCACCCCCTGAAAGTGGGTGTGAGCTTTGCAAGCAGAGACACTGCCCTCGCCTAGCAGTAGGAGTCTAGGGAAAGCACAGACCCAGAGCTTCAGCTGGGGGTCCATGGGGTCTCAGCAGGATGGTGGTCTGGCTTTCTCAAGAGGGATGGCAACGACCTTGATAAGTTGAGTGTGGACTAGGTCCTGGACCCCTCAGTGCTGTCCCAGGGCCTCCAGCTGGGGAGTCACCCCCTGAAAGTGGGTGTGAGCTTTTCAAGCAGAGACACTGCCCTCGCCTAGCAGTAGGAGTCTAGGGAAAGCACAGACCCAGAGCTTCAGCTGGTGGTCCATGGGGTCTCAGCAGGATGGTGGTCTGGCTTTCTCAAGAGGGATGGCAACGACCTTGGGCAGGCCCAGCACATGGGTGGTGCAGGGCTCATAGGGAAGAGAGATGGCACCAGGGAAAAGGGAGGTGGGAGGGGCACCAGGAGGCCAGAGAGGAGGGCCCTGAGAGGGGAGCTGCCCGGGTGAGAGGGGTCAGGCAGACGCTGGATGCCGCCCCCTCCAGCCCACAGGAGGCACTTCCTCAACTGCCCCCAGCCCCCACCCTTGGGGCCTCCCTTGATTTGAGGGCATGTCACACTGGACCCACCATGGTGGCCACCATCACATCCACATACCCCCAAGCGCCTGTCCATGACACCCTGCTGCCAGAGCCCAGCCCAGTCACGCTAGGGCCATTCCCAGCTTCCAATTAACCCTGACTTTCAGCCTCAGGTCCCTAAGACCTAGCAATGCCTCCTTCAGATGTCCCAAGACCCCTCAACAGGCATTCACCAAGGAACCAGCACCAGCTCTCCACCTTCAGGTCAAGCCCCCAGTCTCATGACTCTGCCCCATGAGAGTCTTAAGCCTGTCCATTCTCCCACACCCAAGCTCCCCTACCCCCAGACCACCATCTTCCTGCTCTGATGCCTGCCCAGACCCAGCAGGCCTCCAGCTCCATGCTCAGCACCTGCAGTGCAGCCCCCACCCTTCCAATAGTCCCCTCCTTATGTAGAAATCTGCTTGGGTGCCCACCTCTGAAACTGTGTCAGTGCCCCCAGCCCCGGTACCTTACCCCCTCCCCCCGCAGCTGCTCCTGCCCCTCAGCCACCGCACGACCCACCTCGCTCCAGCCAGCCAGGCATCTTCTCAACTTTGCTGCAGCCTGAATCCCGGGCTCCAGCCTCTGCAGGGGGGTCCTCCAGGACCCTCCGACATCATCAGCCCTCCTCCCCATCCCCACACAGCGTTGTGTGGCCTCTATCCCACTCTGTCTCACTCGGGCACGTGCCTATGTCCTCCTCTAGAGGAGGGAAAGGTGGCAACCCTCCCTTTTGTATTCTCAGAGCGTGGCACACATCCCCTGCTCATTAAATGTGAAAACTACGACGGGGTTCCATAAATTTTTGTTAAATCAGCCTCAAATGAATAGCCTCCATGCCTAATCTGGGCTGGGTATTGTTGATGTATTCTCAGAGCGTGGCACACATCCCCTGCTCATTAAATGTGAAAACTACGACGGGGTTCCATAACTTTTTGTTAAATCAGCCTCAAATGAATAGCCTCCATGCCTAATCTGGGCTGGGTATTGTTGAAGGAAAGCAATCGTATTAAATCTTCATTCTGAACTGGGTGCCCCTCGGGCTTTACCACCCCACAGCCACCCCACACTCAGTGACAAGCTAGACACACTCCTGCCACGCATAGTTGCGTTCAAGGGTCTGGTTTGTCTCTGCAGAAGGAGGCACAAAGGCCAGGGAGGGAAAGAGATGCAGAGTCTGTGTCTGGGGCAGAGTCTGGAAGGATCCGGGTGCAGACCCCAGAGTTCTCCCTTCTGGTCCACGCAGACCCGCCCCTTCCTCCAGCAGCAGGATGCAGCAACATGTGTGTGTTTCTACACAGGGAGTCTGGCCCAGGACGCAGGGCTTAGGGTCCCTGCTGGGCCTGGTCACATGGGTGCTTCTACCCTCGGCCAGCCACAGCTACAGAAGCCCCAGGCCCCAGCAGGAGAGCAGGTGCCCACCACAAATCGCCATCGCACAAGCCATGCAGGCAGCTGGAACCGCAGGGTTCTGTGCCTCAGCTCACAAAACCCTTGTCCATCAGTCATCCCAGGATCATGCCAAAAGCTGGGTCCCCACGAGCCAGGGGCCACCCTATGAGCCAGGGGCTGCCCCACGAGCCATACAAGGCCCACTGTGTCCACTCTGCTGCAAAGGGGATGGGTTCTCAAAGAGAACCATGTTGGATTCATTCACATCTAACTCTATGGGCAAGACAAAGAGAAAAAACATTGAGAGAAAGAGAGACTGGCTAGAAATATTAATATTGAAAGGAAAAGACATAATGCACCCCGAGCTGACCCCTTTCCCACCAGACAGAAGCAGAGAGCTTGGTACCCACGTCTGCAAGACTAACGTGCTTAGGACTTTATGCCAAAATCTCACAGTCTGGATTTGTTATTTCACTGAATTCTCGTTTAACCTTTATTCAGTCCACTTCTCTTACCACGCCTCTAGTTTAACAGCCCAACCGTGTCACCATGGCAGGCACTATGGGACAGGTGACGACCACGGGCCCCGAGCATGCCGCTGGGATCCTAAGCACAGCCGCTCTGTGGCTGCTGTTTCCACGTCTGTTAAGTTAAATGGGAATGTGGCCGAACCACGCGGGTTTCAGGTAGGCTGTGCCTGCCCCACCCGTCAGCACACTTTCAGGGAGGGCCTTGGAGCAGACAAACCTTTCCACGTTTTCTGCTTCCTCCACCATCTGAAGGGAAGCCACCTCAGAAGCACACAGACCTTCTTGCTGTGACTTTATAGATGCTGAGGGCTAATTCCCAATTCAGCTGCATGTAATTACATCCTAATTTTGCAGTCTGTTCTGCCCTTTCCGATAAAGCACACCTAAGTGGCCTCCATTATTTAAGGTCTGCTGGTGCTGTTTCTATTTGGAAGGGCGTTCGCAGTAGCACTCCCATGCGTGCCGTGGGCCCGTGCCATCAAGGGATGCCTATTCTGCACTCGCCAACTGGTAGTGGTGCCAGTGCTGCTCAGGCTCTGGGCACAGCCAGGACCCCCTTCTTGGGCCACAGTGGGAAATGCTGAAGACTGCCATGGGCTTGGGACATGCTCGTGGCCAGGCACCTGGCCAGAGCTAACCCGCACAGAGCCCTGGGAACAGCTGGCAGGAACTCATACCCACGGGCCAGTCCTCAGGACAAGCTGCTTCAGAGCCAGCTGGGGCCACAGGCAGGTGGACAGGCACCAGTCAGCAGGCAGGGGCGTGGCTGGCCCACCTCCTTCAGTGGAGCATGCAGTTCATGGGCGAGGCCAGAGGGCTGTAAAGGATGGAGGGGATGAGGAGAGGACCCACGGACACTCGAGTGGGGGCAAAAGTCCCAGGGGGTGGCACGAGCTCTGAGACTTAATGAAGTAGCCCCTCCCCCAGTGCCCACCTCTCCCCATGGATCCTTGGACCTCAGGCCAGGAGGGGCCTGACAGTGAGTCTCTCAGCCCAGCCCTGAGCTTTACAGATGGGGAAACCGAGGTCAGAGGGGCGTGGGGCTTGCCCAGAGCCGTGTCTGGGCCAATCGGTGCCTCATGCTCTGATGGCCTTTGGACTCCATAGACTCAGTACACATCTGACCCTCCCACACCAGCCACTATGTCTCTTCACTCGGAGCAGATGGGCCAGACAGACCAAGGGCCATGGCAGGGGACTCCTTCCACATTGTCTGCTGACCAGCAGCACTGGCTGAGGACCGGGAGGAGGCCACGTGGCACCTCAGGCTTCTACACATGGCCCCTTCTCCACCTCCAAGGGAGCCACCCCCAGCCTGGTGCTCACATGCTCAGCTCCCTGTGCAGGAGCACAGAGGGTTCCAGAGCCTCAGCAGGCTGTGCCAGAGGCCCAAGGCCAATGTCCGGGTCCAACAGTGGCCTCTTGAGGCCACACATGGGCACAGACATTCTATGCACAGACCTCCCTCTAGAATGGGAGGTCTCTCTAGGGCAAAACTGATCACACAGCCCCAGCATGGGCATCTGTCACCGAGCAGATCATAACAAATGGTGCTGTGATGTTTTAATGGGTGTCATTAGTCACAAAGCATCCCAGTTACGTTTCTGGACACAGACATCTTGGTGCCATCTGCAGGTGATGGCTGGTGCCCAGGACAGACATTGGTCTCATCCCCACTCAATACCCAAGGCCTCGGTCCACCAGCTTTGCTCCAAGAAATAGAACACTGTCCTCCACCATCCTCGGGGGTTATAAAATGCAGATGAGCAGAATGTACACTGGAGAGGAACTTCGGTGGCTTCAAGGCCGTGTACTCAGGCACACGGATGTAAATGGCTCTTGTATCTTAGCTGAAATTACCAATCTGATTTCTTGGAATCCAGAAGTCATGATCAACACAAAGAACTCTACTTGGGCCAGAGTCAGCATCTCCCAGATGCATCCTGTGTCTCAGGGACATAAAGGGCCCCATCACTGTGCCAGCGGGCTCCTGAGCTCCGGCTGCCCCACTCCGTCCTCCTGCACTGGCCGGCCCCGCATGGCTCCTGGGTCTCCCTCCGCAGCTGCTCACGCTCCCTGGGCCTTATCAGCCTCCGTCTGCACCTGGAATCTGCTGGCTTTCCTGTGACGAGTAACCCCCGCAGGCGTAGGTGCTTTGGGGGCTGCGACCTCTGGGGGACAGTGGCACCAGCATGTTGGGCAGTCCTGGGGGCTTCTTCAGTGGAAGTGTGTTTCAGATTATAGGGGTGGCTCAATCGAGGGAGTCCCAAAAGGGCCGGGTGGTCAACCCTCAGAGGTGCCCCTGGGCTTTGTCCTGTCACTGGTGAGGGTGAGCCCTGCCCTTCAAGCGATGGATCCTGACACTGAGTCCACACCGCACCTGAGCAGCCCGTGAGCCGCCCTCCCACCCTCCTCCTCCCCGGGCTGCGTCAACGACCTTGGCAGGGAAGCCCAATGGATGGAGCTATTTAACCTCCTCAGGGAGGTCGCAGGCAGGGTCAGGCTAGGGGGTCACCTGCAGGCGTTCATGGGGGAGGGACAGACTCCAGGGTGAGGAAAATGGCCAAGGCTCCAAGTCTGCGAAAGCTGGGCCCTGAATCTAGTCAAACAATGGAACTCACAAGGCCACAGATGGACTCAGCTCGGACACCTGGACCCCCAAAGCATACGGGTAAACTGAGGACATTGCAAAAGTGCAGCTGTGGCTGGCAGGGCCTGGCAAACCGTCAGAAGAGTGGAGAGGCCGGGCCTCATCCTGCACCAGGACGTGATGCAACTGCAGGAAACTGTAGTGAGCAGCAATCGAGGAAACATGAGCAGGGACCACAGGACGACATCGTCCCCAACGCCAGACACCACAGGGCTGGAATTGCTGCAGGGCTGAGTGTAGACCCCGTCTACGCTCTAGAGCGCTGGCCCGGCGGTCACACACGGGCTCAGCTGCCGCCCAGGGAGCTGCATCTGCGGCTGCTCGCCCACCCCAGCCACCCGGGGCCACCCAATCCTGAGCCTCTTGTTAGAGACGCTGACGCCGCAACCCTGCCCGTCCTTGTCCAAGGAAAGACACAGCCCGGCTGCCCTTACGGACCCAGGATGTTCCCAGATGCAGTCCTGACACCACAGTGGAGGACCCTGGAGGGCACTGCAGTCCCCAACTCACCTGTGCCCTCGAGACCCGTCCCAGAGAAACACCCAGGACAGGATGGTCAACCCCGGACCGACCAAATCCCCGCGCTCCCTGCTCTCCGCGTCCTCCCCCCTCTCCGCGGCCTCCCTGCTCTCCCCATCTTCCCTGCTCTCCGCGTCCTCCCTGCTCTCCCCGTCTTCCCTGCTCTCCCCATCTTCCCTGCTCTCCGCGTCCTCCCTGCTCTCCCCGTCTT
>NW_007729139.1:166112-167980 GCF_000696425.1 Galeopterus variegatus
CCCCTCTCTCCCTCATCCTCCTCCTCCCGCTCTCCATGTCCTCCTCCTGCTCTCCACCTCGTCCCACTCTCCTCCTCCTCCCCCTGCTCTCTACATCCTCCCCCACGCTCTCCGCGTCCTCCCCCCGCTCTCCGCATCCTCCCCCCGCTCTCCGCGTCCTCCCTGCTCTCTGCGTCCTCCCTGTTCTCTGTGTCCTCCTCCCTGCTCTCTGCGTCCTCCCCCCGCTCTCCGTGTCCTCCCTGCTCTCTGTGTCCTCCCTGTTCTCTGTGTCCTCCTCCCTTCTCTCTGCGTCCTCCCCCCGCTCTCCGCGTCCTCCCTGCTCTCCGCGTCCTCCCTGCTCTCCCCATCTTCCCTGCTCTCCGCGTCCTCCCTGCTCTCCCCGTCTTCCCTGCTCTCCGCGTCCTCCCTGCTCTCCCCGTCTTCCCTGCTCTCCGCGTCCTCTCTGCTCTCCGCGTCCTCCCTGCTCTCCGCATCCTCCCTGCTCTCCTCGTCCTCCTCCCTGTTCTCCGCGTCCTCCCCCCGCTCTCTCCGTCCTCCCTGCGCTCCCCGTCCTCCCCTGCTCATGCTGTCTCTCCTGACCCTCCAGAAGGTGTCATTTCTCTTCCAGCCTGTATTAATCTGTTTCTGTTGCATATAATAGAATAACTTGAACTGGATAATTGATTTATTTTTTTTTTACTTGGTTTGCAAAGGATTTATTTTTGGATGTACATGTGATTTTAACAAATACCTTTAAAAAGCAAAATTAACAGTATTACTAAAGTACAATAAACAATATAACATAAAGTGCCCATTTATCTGAATCATAGTGTTCCGGGTAAAACACTGTGGAAAACCATGGCTTTACAACATTTTAAAATGTATAAGAGCACCCAGTGCTATTTTTTACTTTTTATTTTTCTCTTTGCTTCTCTTCAAGTGTTCAAAATGTGAAGAATGCTTTCCATGACACCAGAGGCAAAAGTTTCCAAAGAAATTTACCTTTATTTATAAGTTCAGGAATTGGGTTTGGGTGGCTTTTTATGAAAACAGCTCAGGTGACCATGCAGTTTTAGTTTCAGACACTGAGGCTGGGCAATTTTCTGAAAACGGAAGGCAACATTTGACATCTGAACAAGAATCGAGTCCAAGAATTGACTCTTTGGCAATCCAGCCTGAACTTTTACAGTTATATTTAGGAGTTTTCTGTTTTGTAACTCTTGCTGTGAGCATATTGTTTAAATTTAACTCATTAGTTACACATTTATCAGTTCTTTGTCTGACATGTTTCAGTTTCTTTCTTGGTAGTTCTTTTTCATTAGGAGAATTATGGGCACCAAGGCATTTCCTAAGACCGGTGACTTGGAATCCAGGCATATCTGAAAGAAATACTTTCTTTGTGGTAGAAGGGACCAATTCATCAACATCAGTTTCAAGGCACTCAGCAATAGGACTGAGTGGTTTAAAGCCTCTGGTTGTGCAATATCAACTATAATAGGGCTTCTGGATCTCTGGATGGGTGTTTTTATATTTTTTGGACAATTTGGGGTGGCTCGCTTGTCATATTCGGGAGAAATCTTTGTTTTTTACAGTTAGCATCAAAATCTGAATAAAAGGCAGGTAGTTTTTTGAAAGCTCTGTTCACCCCATGAATTCTTGTTTGGTGGAATCCTGCAACTGGAGTTGACTGTGAACATGGAACAAAGTCTTGGCTATCTTCAAAATCATGTTCTGAATCTGACTGAAAATGAGGTGGAGGAGAGCATATTCTTGGAAACCTAGAGACAGATATGCTTTGCAAAGATAATTTTTGTGAAGGCTGGCTGGACTTTTCAGGTGATCTCAGTGAAAAATCAGATTCTGCAGGATGACTTTCTGCCAAAGACAAA
>NW_007729139.1:168350-173395 GCF_000696425.1 Galeopterus variegatus
TTTTGTGTGTGTTTGTGGGTGAATTAATTTGTTTATTTTTTTAGCTCCCACCAATAAGTGAGAACATGTGGTATTTCTTTTTCTCTGCCTGACTCGTTTCACTTAATATTATTCTTTCAAGGTCCATCCATGTTGTTGCAAATGGTAGTATTTCATTCGTTTTTATAGCTGAGTAGTATTCCATTGTGTAGATATACCACATTTTCCGTATCCACTCATCCGATGATGGACATTTGGGCTGATTCCAGCTCTTGGCTATTGTGAAGAGTGCTGCAATGAACATTGGGAAACAAGTATACCTTCGACTTGATGATTTCCATTCCTTTGGATATATTCCCAGCAGTGAAATAGCTGGGTCGTATGGCAGATCTATCTGCAACTGTTTGAGGAACCTCCATACCATCTTCCATAGGGGTTGCACCATTTTGCATTCCCACCAACAATGTATGAGAGTTCCTTTTTCTCCGCAACCACGCCAGCATTTATCTTTCAGCGTCGAATTGCTCTGTGTTAAGTTATTATTGATAAGTCCGCAAGGCACTTCTTTCAATGTATTTCTACTTATATTTGGACTACTGTGAAGAGTTTCTAATGGATAGATAAGTTTCCTGCAAATTGTAAAACTTTCACCTTGGTTCTTTGGATACCTATGATATTGTTTGTTTTTTAAGTTGTAATATTGCTTATTTTCTAATGTGTGAATATCAGAAACATCATTATACTTCCTATAACTCAAAGTTGTCAATTTTTCACTCATTTCTGAAAGGGATTTTTCTCCACATCTATTAAAATATTTGATATTGAGGCAATAATCACTTGCTGAAGTACTGGGCCCAAGAGAAATTTTATCCCTATGTGTTGGGGTTCTGGTAGACTTCTTAAGAGTAACTGTTGTTTCTAAATTTTTTATTTTTTTATTTTTTTTAATTTTTTTAATTTTTTTAATTTTTTATTTTTATTTTGTCAATATACAATGTGGTTGATTATTATGGCCCATCACCAAAACTTCCCTCCCTCCTCCCTCTCGCCCCTCCCACCCAAAAATGTCCTTTCTGTTTGCTTGTCTTATCAACTTCAAGGAATTGTAGTTGTTATGTCTTCTTCCCCTCCCACCCCCCCCAACATTGGGTTTTGTTTTTATAGCTGAGTAGTATTCCATTGTGTAGATATACCACATTTTCCGTATCCACTCATCCGATGATGGACATTTGGGTTGATTCCAGCTCTTGGCTATTGTGAAGAGTGCTGCAATGAACATTGGGAAACAAGTATACCTTCGACTTGATGATTTCCATTCCTTTGGGTATATTCCCAGCAGTGGGACAGCTGGGTCATATGGTAGATCTATCTGCAACTGTTTGAGGAACCTCCATACCATTTTCCACAGAGGCTGCACCATTTTGCAGTCCCACCAACAATGTATGAGAGTTCCTTTTTCTCCGCAACCTCGCCAGCAGTTATCTTTCAGAGTCTTTTGGATTTTGGCCATCCTAACCGGGGTGAGGTGGTAGCTCAGTGTGGTTTTGATTTGCATTTCCCGGATGCTGAGTGATGTTGAACTGGGTAATTTATAAAGAAATGCAGTATTTATTGCTTACAGTTTTGGAGGCTGGGAAGTCCAAAGTCCACATCTGGTGAGGGCCTTGTTCTTGGTGGTGACTCCACGGTGATGCCGGGTGTCACACGGCAGATGGCAGAGCAGAGAGAGATCCTCACGTGCTCCCTTGGGAAGTCCAAAGTCCACATCTGGTGAGGGCCTTGTTCTTGGTGGTGACTGCACGGTGATGCCGGGTGTCACACGGCAGATGGCAGAGCAGAGAGAGATCCTCACGTGCTCCCCTTTTAAAGCCTTCAGAACCACACCCATGACCACCATTGAACCATCCATTGATCAGTCCTTTCACTGCTGCGTGGTCTGACAGTCCAATCACCTCTTCAAGGCCCACCTTTCAATTACCATAATAGCATTTCCCACCCTCTTAACGCTGTCACAGTTGGGATTTAGTCTCAATGAGCTTTTGGGGGGACATCCCATCCACAGCACAGCCTGACCCTGGGCTGCTACCCTTGGCTCCGGCTTCCTCCACGGTGGGCAGTGGATGGCACAGTCCATGCTATCGGGACAGCCTGGCCCTGTGCAGGGAAGTCAGGTGTTAAAGTCAGACTGTAAGCACAGCTCTAGAGGGCTTGCTAATTGTAGCTGTGGGAATTCTCACACCAATGCCCATTTAGAATATTAAAGCTGTCTTAGAAAGACCTGTGGTGCTGAAAGTTAGAAAACCCTACAGGCTTGCACTTGTCATGGGCTGAAAATCGTAAGCACCAGATACATTGCCTGAATGGCCGGGACTCTGTGTGCTCGTGACAAGACCTGTGCTTGGTGACAAGACCTGCTTGGTGCTTGGTGACTCTGCATGCTTGGTGAAAAGACCTGCGTCTCACTGAGTGTGATGCATGCTGCATTCTGTCTGCTGGGGCGTGGACTTGGAGAGCCACAGAGGACTGCTCCCCCTGCAGCCAAGGTGGGATAAGCCATGCCAGGATTATTAGGGGGCAGATGCAGGTCAGACCCCAGCCCCAGAGCAGGACAGATGGAGGGAGGGAGCAGAGGGGGACATCCCTGTCCCTGGGGTGGAGCATCCATGCCACACTCAGTCCCTGGGAGCAGCTGTGCTGGGGTCCAGGGCTCAGTCCCAAGGGCTTTTGTTCCATGCTGAGTCGAAAGGCAGGAAAAGGAGGCATGAGCCAGCATCAGATCTCCCCATACACCGTCTGGTCCCTCCTGCAAGTGACAGAGGGAAACTGTCTGAAGTGGGGAGAGAGAGTATGTGTAGCCCCAAGCCACCATACTGTCCTGGTCCACAAGACCCTGGACCCCTGCGGCACTGAGAAGATGCCCTGCAGGAGCCCAGGATGAGCATGTGCTAGGCCGCCCAGCAAACACCCCCAGAATGGTCAGCAAAGGCACGTCCAGCTCAGAGCCCCACAGAGGTGAGGCTGAGCAGGGCCAAGAGCTCCATGTGGCCATGTGGGATGTGCCCCAGAAAGCATCTGTCGTGGCTGCAGGTGTGGCCAGGCAGGGCCCACAGCTGCTGGCAAAGGTTTTGGTCCCCAGGATACCCTCTCCAGCTGGTGGCCAGCTGTCATCTCCACCCCTGGCCTGTCCCTCTGCTCCCTTCCTGGTCACCCTCCATTCTCACACATCCAGGAGGGCAGCTGGTGGGGAGTCTAGGCAGGAAAACACCAGCTGGTTAAGCCAACCCAGATGACTCGGGAGGCCGGGACATGCCCCGGGGTGCACACATCGGCAAGGGCTTCCAGATCATTCTCTGGTCTCACCACCCTCAGGAATTGAGGCCCAAGAGCCTCTTCCCTGCTTCAGTTCCCCAAACTACTGGGCCTGCCTTTTCCTTAAATGGCAAGACCCCCGAGGGCCCCTCCACCCAACAGCCACTGCGGTCTCCGAGGAGGCCTCCAGGCTCACAGGGGCTCCCCTCGCAGGGCCCAAGTCCTGGGTCACTGCCTCGCTCCTCCTCACCTTCCCCCAGTTTGCATGTAGCTGATGCTCTGACCCGTGTTGTGATTCGACCGCTGTTTCGTGTGGGCACCTTGTGGGCCTGTGTGCATGTGAGCATGTGTGGGAGAGTGCACTTTGCAAGCGTGAGTGTTTTCAAGTTTGGGGGTGGGGGTGTTTTTTGAGGTCCACATTGGAACAGTCTGTACCTACTGCTCACTGCTCTCTGTCACTGTACCAGATGGGTTTGTGACCAGACTGCAGCCAGCCTCTCCCTGCTGCTGACAGTTCCACGTTGGTCTCCGAGTGCTTGTCCCACCCGTGGCTTCAGCTAACTATTGTCTCCAAGGCGGTTTGACTAATCTTTTATGAGCCCCCTCCCTGTGAGAAGGTCCCCAGTGCTGCACCCCACTGTCTGCTCTTGGGTGTTCTCCCACGTCATCGGCTGCTGTGACAAATCACCACAAGCTCAGTGACTCACAACGACACAGATTCATCATCCGACGGTCTAGAGGTCAGGAGTCCAAAATCAGTCAAGGTGTGGGCAGGGCTGGCTCCTTCTGCAGGCTCCTCCCCGTCTTTCCCTCCCTCCCTCCTGAAGCCGCGTCTTCTCTCCCCTCTGACCTCTTACAAGGACCCTGGGATTACATCAGCCCCACCCGGCTAGTCTAGGTCAATCTCCCCATCTCAAGATCCGTCCCTTAATCCCATCTGCAAAGCCCCCTGTGCCATGTTAGGTGACATGTTCACAGGTTCTGGGATTAGAACATGGACATTTTTGGAGGCTGTTATTCAGGTGCCCACAGGGACCAATTTCCGGGTCTCGCCTGTGAATGCATATTTATCACTGCCCCACGTACTGACGGGACCCCCCGCCATGCCCCACACGTCCCTTTGCCCTGATGAAGTGCCCACGTGCTCCGGGCTGCCCTGTGCTCCCCCCGGATGAGCTGCCTCTGTAGCCGCCCCCTCCGTCCATGCGGCTCTCTGAACTCCCACCCCGTTCATCTGGACATCTTAGGATCTGGGTCACAGTCTCCAAGGGGGAGCAGCGGGGTTTCACCAGATTCAGATTTGCCCTTCCTTTCTAGAAACTTTCACCTGGGAAGAGGCTGGTCTGACCCCAGAAGCCAGTGACCTCAGGATGTCCCAGCGGCCGCGCCTCTGGCTGCACTTGCCCTGGACCCCGGGAGGCTGGGCACAGTTGGGGGCCTGTTCCTCCAGGCCCTGCCCTTCCCAGGGGATGTACCCGCGGTGCTGATAGAGCCAGAAGACGGGAGCCTCCGTGATTTAAATAGTTTAACGTCACAAAGATGACACTCCAGGAGCTGGGAAGCCCCCAAGGCTGGGGCTCAGCCTCCACTGGAGAAGGGGTGGCCACAGCCCACCCGAACACCGGCGAGCAGAGGCCGATGCAGAGGGGCCCGCGCCGGGGCCGCGGGAGGGTCACTGGGCCGGGCAGGGCCCCGGGGTCCGCACGACCGCGCGGTGACCGCCCGACGGCGGCCGGAACCGCGGGCTGCCGTTTTCT
>NW_007729139.1:173908-180243 GCF_000696425.1 Galeopterus variegatus
CCGGGGCAGCTCCAGCGGGCTGGGCCCGCGTCCCCCGTGCCGCCTCCCTCCTGCACTCGGGGGCTGGCCTGGGGGCGCCCGCCCGGTCTCGGAGCGCGCAGAAAGCCGCGCGGGGCCGGAGCCGCCCTCACGCCCCTGTGGAGACAGAGACCCACCCGGCCACCCACCAGGCCACCGGCCCCCGGACTTGCTGCACCGACAGGTGAGGGCCTCCTCCGTGGACGGACGGCAGGTGGAGGACGGAGCGACTCCAGGTGTGCAGGGACGCACGGGGCTGAGGGGTCTCACAGGAGGGGCGTCCAGAGGGGCCAGGCGGGGGGCCAGGCGGGGGCTGGAAATACCAGCCTGGATAGGGACCCGGCCCAAGGCAGGGCTCCTGGGGGTGCCTGGTCCCCGGTCCCCGGTCAGGCGTTTGTTGGTCCATCCGTGTGGCTGCGCGTGTCAGAAGCGCGCGCTTTGATGCTGAGCTGTGCCGCCTGCGGTGACGCTGACCGTGCCGGGTTGTTTCCACGTGCTGCTGTGCATGGAGCCCGGTGTCTCCGGTCTGGGCTATTATACATAAAACTTCTGCAAACGTCTCATTCAGGTCTCTCCGTGGACATATGTTCGCATTTCCCTTGGGTACATGCCTGTGATTGCAGCTTCTGGGTGGCAGGTGAGTCCGTGTCTGGTTCCACCCTGCAGCAGCCTCTGTCCCGCCGCACGCAGGGAGCCCCAGCTGTGACACACGCTGCCGGGTCGCCGCCGCTGGACGCTCTGGCGCAGCCGCTCTGGCCTGTGGAGTGACATCTCCACAGTGATGGGACTTTGCTTTGCATCTCCCTGATGGGTAATAACGTCCACACTTTTTCATGAGCTTGTCGGTCATTTGATGTCCTACTTTGTGAGGTGGCTGTTCAAATCTTCTGTCCATTTTTACTGGATTTTTAAAAGTTACATTTACCTGGAGTTTCGTGTATATCCAGAATACCACTCCCTGCTAGAACAGGTTCTGTGCATATTTTCCGGTCCGCAGCTGCCTGTTGGTTTCCCTGACAGTGACCTTGGTGAGCACAGTTGCTCATATTGGTGAGGTCGTCTCTATCCACTTTTATCCACTTTTTCACAGCCATTAACTGTCTGTTGGCCACGAAGAAACCTCTGACTGCAGCCACCTTGTGACCACTTCTCCTGTGTTCTCCTGATTCCTTTATGGTTTATCTTTTACCTGTAGGTCTATAAGCCATCCCAAATCCAGGTCGTGAACAGTGTGGGGTAAAAGTGAAGTTTCCATGTGAGTATTCTGTCTTCCCACCACTGATTAGAGAATCTCCTTTCCCTTTGGATTATTAGATGCCGCCACAGAAAATCAATCAACTGTGTGACTGTGGGTTTAGCCTGGACTATCTTGTATGACCGTGGGTCTACCCAGGACTCCTCCTGTACCACTGTGATCGTACCGTTGACTAATCAAGTATGACTGTGGGTCTAGCCTGGGCTCCCCCTATATGACTGTGGGTCTAACCTGGACTACTCCTGTGTGACTGTGGGTCTATCCTGGACTACTCCTGTGTGATTGTAGGTCTATCCTGGACTACTCCTGTGTGATTGTAGGTCTATCCTGGACTACTCCTGTGTGATTGTAGGTCTATCCTGGACTACTCCTGTGTGATTGTAGGTCTATCCTGGACTACTCCTGTGTGATTGTAGGTCTATCCTGGACTACTCCTGTGTGATTGTAGGTCTATCCTGGACTACTCCTGTGTGATTGTAGGTCTATCCTGGACTACTCCTGTGTGATTGTAGGTCTATCCTGGACTACTCCTGTGTGATTGTAGGTCTATCCTGGACTACTCCTGTGTGATTGTAGGTCTATCCTGGACTACTCCTGTGTGATTGTAGGTCTATCCTGGACTACTCCTGTGTGATTGTAGGTCTATCCTGGACTACTCCTGTGTGATTGTAGGTCTATCCTGGACTACTCCTGTGTGATTGTAGGTCTATCCTGGACTACTCCTGTGTGATTGTAGGTCTATCCTGGACTACTCCTGTGTGATTGTAGGTCTATCCTGGACTACTCCTGTGTGATTGTAGGTCTATCCTGGACTACTCCTGTGTGATTGTAGGTCTATCCTGGACTACTCCTGTGTGATTGTAGGTCTATCCTGGACTACTCCTGTGTGATTGTAGGTCTATCCTGGACTACTCCTGTGTGATTGTAGGTCTATCCTGGACTACTCCTGTGTGATTGTAGGTCTATCCTGGACTACTCCTGTGTGATTGTAGGTCTATCCTGGACTACTCCTGTGTGATTGTAGGTCTATCCTGGACTACTCCTGTGTGATTGTAGGTCTATCCTGGACTACTCCTGTGTGACTGTGGGTCTAGCCTGGACTACTCCTGTGTGAGTGTGGGTCTAACCTCGACTACTTCTGTATCACTGTGGGTCTATCCTGGACTACTCCTGTGTGACTGTGGGTCTAGCCTGGACTCCTCCTGTGTGACTGTGGGTCTAGCCTGGACTACTCCTGTGTGACTGTGGGTCTAACCTGGACTACTTCTGTATCACTGTGGGTCTATCCTGGACTACTCCTGTGTGACTGTGGGTCTAACCTGGACTACTTCTGTATCACTGTGGGTCTATCCTGGACTACTCCTGTGTGACTGTGGGTCAATCCTGGACTACTTTTTTGTGTGTGTATTTTATTTTTTTCTTAGTAATAAACTTCATTTTTAATAACGCTTTTAGATTTGCAGAGAAATTGAGCAGAACGCACACAGTTCTCGTCCCTTGCACACACAGGGTGTCTCTAATTATTAGCATGTGTCATTAGGGTGGTGCATTTGTTACAATTATGATCGATATTGATATATTATTATTAACTCTGCATTACATTAGGGTTTCCTCTTTGTGTTGTACAGGTCTATGTGTTTTGCCAAATGCATAATGTCATGTATTCACCATTGCAGTGTCATACAGAATAGTGTCACCATCCTCAAAATCGTCTGTGCTCCACCTGGTCATCCCTTCTACCTCCGTCTTCCCAGAAACCCTGAAAACACTGATTTTTTTTTTTATTACCTCAAACATTTATCATTTCTTTGCATTGGGAACAAGGTTCTCTCTTTTAGCTAATTGAAAGGACACAATAAATTGTTGTTAATTGTAGTCAGCCTACAGAGCTGTGGAACTCTAGGCTCATTCCTCCTGTCTAGCTGGACTTTTGTATCCATTAGCCAACCTGTCACTGTTCTCCCCGGCCTCCCCCCAGCCTCCGCAGCCTCTGGTGACCACAGTCCACTCTCTACTTCTGTGTGATCCACTTTCTTAGCTTCCACATGAGTGAGAACACGCAGTATTTCTCTTTCTGTTTCTGGCTCACTTCACTTAATGTAATGGTCCAAGTTCATCCATGTTGCCATAAATGGCAGGATGTCATCCTTTATTATGGCTGAATAATATTTACTGCATATATATAGCACATTTTCTTTATCCATTCATCTGTTTGCAGATGCATAGGCTGATTCCATCTCTTGGCCATTGTGAATAGTGCTGCAATGAACACGGGAGTGCAGACATCTACCTCTTCAATGTACTGATTTCCTTTCCTTTGAATATACAAGGGTACTTCAAAAAGCCTGTGAAAATGGATATTATGAAAAAAGGACATAAGGATTCAAAAATTTTTTGCACCAAAATAAACTCGTAGTAAATTGTTATCACATGTTTGGACAGGATCTAGTTTGAGGCACTAAGAAGGATAAGACATCAGTTTGAAAAGAGCCCCTATCAGAATGACATGAATTTTGCTAAAATAGAAGCAAGAACAAACACCAAATTGATGGTGAACCTTGGGTGGAGGATGGTGACATCACTGATGCTTTACAAAAAAAATTTGTAGGGACAACGCCCCAAAGAAATCAGAAGTTTACAAATGGATAACTCATTTTAAGAAGGGGCGAGATAATGTTGAAGATGAAGCCCACAGTGGCAGACCATTCACATCCATTTGGCAGGAAAAAATTAATCTTATTCATGCCCTAATTGATGAGGACCAATGGTTAACAGCAGAAACAATAACCAACACCATAGGCATTTCAATTGATTTATCTTGCACAATTCTGACTGAAAAATTACACTGAGCAAACTTTCTGCTTGATGGTTGCCAAAATGGTTGTGCCCAGATCAACCACAGACAGGAGAAGAGCTTTTGATAGATATTTTAAACAAGTGGGATCAAGGTCCTGTAGCATTTCTTCAAAGAATTGTAACAGGAGAGAAAACATGACTTCACTAGTACAATCCTGAAGACAAAGCACAATCAAAGCAATAGCTACCAAGAGGTGGCAGTGGTCCAGTCAAAACAAAAGGGGGAAGATCAAGAGCAAAGGTCATGGTAACAGTTTTGGGGAATGCTCAAGGCATTTTGCTTGTTGACTTTCTGAAGGACCAAAGAACGATAAGGTTGCTTATATGAGAGTGTTTGGAGAAAGTTCGTCAAAACTTTAGCAGAAAAACACCCAGGAAGCTTCACCAGAGAGTCCTGCTCCACCACAGCAAGGCTCCTGCACGTTCCTCTCATCAAACAAGGGCAATTTTGCAAGAGTTTCGGTGGGAAATCCTTAGTCATTCACTTTACAGCCCTGATTTGGCTCCTCCTGACTTCTTTTTGTTTCCTACTGTTAAAAATCTTTAAGGGCACCCATTTTTCTTTAGCTAATAAAGTAAGAAAGACTTCATTGACATAGTTAAATTCCCAGGACCCTCAGTTCTTTAGGGATGGACTCAATGGCTGGTGTCATTGTTTACGAAAGTGTCTTGAACTTGATGGAGCTTATGTTGAGAAACAAAGTTTGCATTTTTTATGCTTATTTCTTAGTACAATTTTTGTACAACTTTTTGAACTTCCCTTGCATACCCAGTAGTGGACTTGCTGGATTATCAGGTAGTTCTACTTTTAGTTTTTTAAGAAACCTCTGTATTGTTTCCATAATGACTGTAACTAATCTACATTCCCACCAACAAGAGTCCCCCTTTCTCCACATACTTGCAGCATTTGTTATTTTCTGTCTTTTTGACAATAGCCATTCTAATTGGAATGAGATATCTCTCATTTCAGTTTTGATTTGCACTTCCCTAGTAATTAGTGATGTTGAGTGTATTTTCATGTACCTGTTAGCCATTTGTATGTCTTCTTTGAAGAAATGTCTATTCAGTTCATTTGCCCATTTTTTGATTGGATTATTTGGGTTTTGTTTTTGTTTTTGTTTTTTTCATTGAGTTGAGTTTCTTGAATATTCTGGATATTAATCCCTTGTCAGATGATCTCTTTTTCACTTCTGAGTTTAACTGAGTCTTTTCTCTTTTTTTCGTGGTTAGCCTAGCTAATGGTTTGTCAACTTTATTTTTTAAAAGAAAAAAAAGACCAACATTTTGTTTCGCCAGTCTTTTGTATTGTTTTTTCTTAGCCTCAATTTTGATTATTTCTACTCTGATATTTATTGTCTCTTTCCTTCTGCTAATTTTGGGTTTGGTTTTTTTCTTGCTTTTCTAGTTCCTTTAGATGCATTGTTAGGTTGTTTATTTGAAATCCCTCTACTTTTTTGATATAATTATTTATTGCAATAAACTTCCCTCTTATTATCAATTTGTCCATATCCCACAGGTTTTGGTATGTCGTATTTCTGTTTTCATTTGTTTCAAGAAATGTTTTAATTTTCCTCTTAATTTCTTCTTTGACCTATTGGTCATTCAGGAGCATGTTGTTTAATCTCCACGTATTTGTACAATTTCAAAAGCTTCTCTTACTATTGATTTTTAGTTTTATTCCACTGTAGTCAGATAAGATATATGATATAATTTCAATTTTAAAAAACTTTGCTGAGACATTTTTTGTGGTCTAACATATAGTCGATCCTAGAGAATGTTTAACTGAGGAGAATGTCTATTCTGCAGCTTTTGGATGAGATGTTCTGTGAATGTCTGTAAGGTCCATTTGGCCTACAGAACAATTCAAATCTAATATTTCTTTACTGATTTTCTGTCTAGATGATCCATCTAATGCTAACAGTGGAGTGCTGAAGTCCCCAACTATTATTGTATTAAAGTCTATCTCTCCTTCTAAATCTAATATTTGCTTTATATATCTGAGTGCTCCAGTGTTGCATGCATATGTATTTACCATTGTTATATCCTCTTGATGAATTAACCCCTTTAACATTATATAATGATGCTCTTTTTTTTCCTTTTTATAGTTTTGACTTAAAGTCTGTTTTGTCTGATATAAGTATAGCTACTCCTGCTCACTTTTGGTTTTCATTTGTGTGGCTTTTTTTTTTTTTTTTTTTTTTTTTTT
>NW_007729139.1:181272-187291 GCF_000696425.1 Galeopterus variegatus
AACAATTCAAATCTAATATTTCTTTACTGATTTTCTGTCTAGATGATCCATCTAATGCTAACAGTGGAGTGCTGAAGTCCCCAACTATTATTGTATTAAAGTCTATCTCTCCTTCTAAATCTAATATTTGCTTTATATATCTGAGTGCTCCAGTGTTGCATGCATATGTATTTACCATTGTTATATCCTCTTGATGAATTAACCCCTTTAACATTATATAATGATGCTCTTTTTTTTCCTTTTTATAGTTTTGACTTAAAGTCTGTTTTGTCTGATATAAGTATAGCTACTCCTGCTCACTTTTGGTTTTCATTTGTTTTTTTTTTTTTTTTTTTTTTTTTTCCATGTATTCCCTTTTAGCCTATTGTGTCTTTACAGGTGAAGTGAGTTTCTGGAAGACAACATATAGTTGGGCCTTATTTTTTTATCCATTTGGTCAGTCCATATATTTTGATTAGAAAATTTAGTCCATTTACATGTGAGGTTACTGAATAGGTGAGGACGTACTCATATCACTTTGTTTATTGTTTTCTGGTCATTTGGTATGTCTTTTGTTCTTTTCTCCCTCTTTTATATTCTATCATTGCACTTTGGTGGATTTTTTGTAGGGATAATATTTGATTCCTTTCTCTTTCCCATTTCTATCCCTGCTTTACCAGTGAGTTTTATCTTTTTCATATTTTCTTGATGGTAGTTATCATCCTTTCACTTCCAGATGTAGGACTCCCTTGAGCATTTCTTGTGAGGCTGGTCTGATGGTGATGAATTTCCTCAGTTTTTGCTATCTGTGAAAGACTTAATTTCTCATGAAGAACTCCTGAAGAATAGCTTTGCTGGATACAGAATTCATGGCTTGCGATTTTTTTCTTTCAGCATTTTGAATATATCATCCTATTCTCTCCTGGCCTATAAGGTTTCTGCTAAGAAACCCATGGCTGTGGATCTATCCTGGAGTAATGCTGTATACCTCTGAGTCCATCCCAGAATACTCCTGTATACCCATGCATCTATCCTGTGCCTTCTCTGTATGACTGTGGGTCTACCCTGCACTACCCCTGTATGACTACAAGTCTACCCCGGACTACTTTCCTATGACTGTGAGTCTGTTATTTTCCTTTTGTCAGTTTATCAGTCCTTTCTCCATGATCTCATTGTCTGGATTATTGTGGCTTTTTAGTAAGTCTTGAGGTCAGATAATGTGAGTTTTCCAAGAAGATTTGTTAGTCTAGGTCATTTACATTTCCAGATAAATTTTAGGATCAATTTTCAGCTCTTACAAAAAGAGACTCTCCTGGAATTGTTTTTGCAAATATGTTTTTATATCGTTAAATACATTTTTATTTTATTTTTCAGTGTTTCCTGCTAATATATAAATATCTAACTGATATTTGTACATTAATTTTGCAAACTTTCTAAATTCACTTACTAGTCCTAGTAGTTGTCTTGCAGATTCCACAGAACTTTTATCTAATCAGTCATGTCATGGAAACATGTTTACTTCTCTCCTTTTCTTTATCTGGTGTCTCTATTTCTTTTGCTTTCTTTGTTACAAAGACTCCACATAGTGTGTAAGAGGATTGATGATGGGGACATTTTTGTCTTGATCCCAAGATTAGAGGGGAAGCATTCAACATTAAGCATGATGTTAGCTATATGTTTTTCAAATATGCCTTTTTACAAATTGTGGGAATTGCGCTCTATTCCTAGTTTGCTGAGATTATTAATAATGAATATGTATTCAATTTTGTCTAATGGTCTTATTGCATCTATTGAAACAATCGTATTGTGTTCTTATTGTGATTATATGTTGAGCAACATTGATTAATTTTTATGAATAACAAACTAACTTTGCATTTTAGATAAATCTTACTAGCTCATGATCTTATCATAAGATTGCCAGATTTTAGAGATATTTGTATCTGTGTTCATGAGGGATATTGTGAGGTAACGTACTTACATTTTGTTTGGGGTTTTTTTTTAGTGTTTCTCTGGTTCTGGTATCAGGCCTATGCTGTCCTTGTAAAATAAGTTAAGAGGTGTTCTCTCTTCCTTTTCGTCTGATAGAGCTTATATAAGATTGGTGTATTTCCTCTTAGATGTGTGATCAAACTTACCAGTGAGCATCTCTGTTACATGGTTTTAGATATTGAATTTAATTTTCTTTATTAGATATAGAGCATTCAGCTTTTCTAATTCTTTGTTTTAATTTTGGTTATTTGGGTTTTTTCAAGGAATTTATCTTATTTGTTAAATCTACAAATATTTGTGTTTTTTCTAGTTATCTTATTAATTTCTCATTTAATTTAATTGTGGTCACAGAATATACTCTGTAGGATTTCAATCCTTTTAAATTTATTGAGACTTGTTTTGGTGTGCATCATATTCATGGTGAATAGATCATGTGCACTTGAAAGGAATGTAGAGATGCCACCGTTAGGTGTGATGTTCTATAAAGAGCAATTATATCAGAGTGGCTAATATTATTGTTCACATCCTCTATTTCTATACTAATTTTTTGTCTAGTTATTCTGTCAATTGCTAAAATACAGATATTAAAATTACCAGCTATGATTCTGGAATTGTCTATTTAATTTTAATTTTTTAATCTATTTTAATTGCTCTTTAACTTTGTCAATTTTTGATTCACATATTTTGAGTCCTTTCTGAGGCACGCATGTTTGCGGTTGTGCTGTCTACCTGACAAATGCACACTGATATCACAGGAAATGCCCCTTCAACTCCTTATCTTAGAGTCTACTTTACCTGCATTAATGCAGCTGCTCCAGTCTCCTGAGGCTCACAGTTTGCACTACATGGCTTTCTTGTCTGTTTACTTTAACACACCTGTGTCTTTATAGTTAGAGCACTTCCACTCTAGACAGCATACAACTGGGTCTTGCATTTTTGTTTATTCTGACAATCTCTGCCTTTGAGTTGGAGTTTTTAGTCCATTAATGTTTAATGGAATTTTAATTTGATTGGCTTTAGTCTTCATTTCACTTGTTTTTCGTTTTTATCTCTTTTGTTGTTGTTTTGGTTTGGTTTTTGTTCTTCCATTACTCCTTTACTTCCTTCTTTGGATTGTTTTAATATTTTTTAAAATTTCATTTTAATTTATCTATGAGCTATTTGCCTATTTTTGTGTATGTGGTTGCTTTAGGTATTAAAATCCACAGCATTTTCACAGTCTATTTAGAGAAAAATTGTACTATTTCATGTAAAATGTATCTAAAAACCTTGCAACTAAGACCATTTCTCCTGCTGCCATCTTTTATGCTACAGATACCATATATATCAACCCTGCATATACTGTAAACTCCACAAAGCAGTGTTAAAATTCTTTCTTTAAACAGTCATATGTATTTTGAAGAAATCAAGAAGAAACAAAACCTTGTATTGCCCTAATAATTAGCACTCCTAGTGGTCTTCGTTCCTTCCTGATGATTCTTTCCCTTTGCTACAATATCCCTCCAGCCTGAAGAACTTCATTTAGCATTTCTTGAAGTAGAAGTACAGGTTGGCTGATAACAAATTCTCTTAGTTTTACTTTTATCCAAAAGTGTCTTTATTTCACCTTCATCCTTAAAGGATATTTTCTTTGGATTTAGAATTGGGGGAAGCTGATTCTCTGGAGGTCACAGTGAGGGACCATAAGTGGGGCCATCCTATACCCACCCATGGGTCTAAGACCTGTGTGATGGTGCTTGTGCAAGATGTGGCCCTATATTGTTGGTTTGGGGTGTTGCAAGCCTCTGGAAGGATGGCACCACTTCTCTTGCAGAATTTTCTGGAGCTAGCCCCTTGGCAGCCCCATGGGGAGAGGCTGTCATCACCAGGCATGGCTAGCCACTCTGGGTGGGGCTGCAGGGATGGCTGGGCACTGGATGTTGAGGCAGCTAGAGGTTCCAGGGTTCCCCCACAGAGCTGGGATGGCTCTGAGTTTCTCACCCTGAGGCTATGACTCAGGTTTAAAACACTTTCACTGGCCAGTCACTGAACACCAGCAGCTTGTGGGGAGGAGGGCATGACCTGGACCCTCTCTGAGAGAGACTCCCAGAGGGGACCCAACTGAGCCACAAGTGCCTGGCAGGACAACCCCTCTGCATCCTCTGCGGTTGGGTCCTGGCTCCCTGGATCCCACTGCCATGCCCTCAGCACCTGTCCTGCTTCCACTCAGGAGAGTCCTACTGCTCTGCTTGTGGCGGCAGCATGAAAACAGGGTGCACCAGAGCCCCATGTGGGTGCTGGGCCTGACTGCCAGTGAGTGGGGCAGGAGGAGGGGCCTGCACCAGGGTGCCCAGTTGGGGGTCGATGCTCAACCATTCCTGACCTGCTGCTTGACCCAGGACCCCGGGGGCCACCTCTCCTCTGCACATAGAGAGGAGGAAAGATGCATTGTCCTCGGAGGACCCTGGCCGCGTTTCGAAGTGGAGTCAGCGCCTTCTGCTCTCTGGCAGGTTTTACCTCGTCAGCGGAGGGGTTCCTTTCATCATCTGCGGGGTCACGGCTGCAACAAACATCAGGAATTATGGGACGGAGGATGAGGACATGGCATAGTGAGTACCAGCCTCCCATGAGAGGATGGAGGGTGGGACGGGTGGACCCCTGCCCGAGTCACCTCCCCAGCCAAGGGCAGCCAGGGAAAGGAGTGCCCATCGGGCATCCAGAGGCATCATGGCTGCTCGTGGACAGTAGGCTAAAATAGCCCCGAAACGAGGCAGGACTGAGCTGAGGCCCACCCTGAGCAGGAGTCCAGGAGGCTTCCCAGTGACCGTCCCAAGGTGCCCCGTGGTGAGGGGACCCCATGAGTCAGAGCCACGAGTCCTGGTCCCTGGGGCCTTGCCCCTCCCCCTCGTCCCCATGGGGTGCAGAGCCCCCTCCTCCCTGATAGACTCGGCTCCTCCCTTACTCTCTTTCCCTGGACCCCTTAGGCCTGGTTTTCTTTAGACCGGAAAGGCCTGGGGGACAGAAAAGATTCGGCAGCACCATCAGAGTCAGCTGAGAATGGACACTCCACCGTTGAGTAGGAACAGACCTGCACACACCCCAGTCTGTGCCCAGGGCACCCCCCAGCTCCTTCCTCTGCCCCAGGACACCCACCCCACCTGCCTCTCACGCCCCTGCTGTCCCACCTGACCCCACCCCCACCCCCAGCTCTGCCTCTGCCACCCCTGCCACCCCGGCTCACCCAGGACACTTTCCCGCTGCTCCCCCCAACCTCCCCAACAGGCAGGGCCGATCGACCGGAGCCCCCAAACTCCCATCCAGACTGTCTCGCGCCAGCACCCCAGAGCCGCAGGTGGGTGGCTTGGCAAAGCCGCTCCAGGTTCAGGCTCTGTTGGCTGATGCCACCGGCCTCCTTACTTTACTCGTCTGTTTCCTTTGGGAAACGTTAACCCACTGTAGGAAATGTCCTGAGTCCGGATGAGCACAGGGTAGTGAGTCCCGGTCAGGCCCCGCCCTCACTCTGCAAACGTCCACTGACCCGCGTCACCCCCCGCAGCTGCTGGATGGCCTGGGAGCCCAGCCTGGGCGCCTTCTACGGGCCGGCCGCCTTCGTCACCCTGGTCACCTGCGCCTACTTCCTCGGCACGTACGTCCAGCTGCGGCGCCACCCCGAGCGCAGGTACGAGCTCAGGCAGCGGACGGAGGAGCAGCAGCGGCTGGCGGCGCCGGAGGGGGGCCCCGGCCACGCCGCCCGGGCCGCCTCGCTGCTGCGGAACGAGCACTCCTTCGCCGCCCAGCTGCGCGCCGCCGCCTTCACGCTGCTCCTCTTCGCGGCCACGTGGACCTTCGGGGCGCTGGCCGTGTCGCAGGGCCACTTCCTGGACATGGTCTTCAGCTGTCTGTACGGCGCCTTCTGCGTGACGCTGGGGCTGTTCGTGCTCATCCACCACTGCGCCAAGCGGGAGGACGTGTGGCGGTGCTGGTGGTCGTGCCGCGCCCCCCGCGGGCTCACCCACTCGGCCAAGCCCGGCGCTGGGCCCGCGTTCGACGCCAATGGGGACGCACGGGGACA
>NW_007729139.1:187387-204725 GCF_000696425.1 Galeopterus variegatus
GGCCCGGCAGGGAGGCGGCCCCTGGCCCGGCACGCCTGGAGATGCTCCGGAGGACACAGTCCCTGCCCTTCGGCGGCCCCGGCCCCAACGGGCTGCTCAAGGGGGACGCACGAGAAAACCGGCCCTACGGCACCGACGGGACGGGCAACATCCGGACAGGGCCCTGGAAGAACGAGACCACCGTGTAGCCAGGCGGCCGCACGCCCTGGAGGGACCGCCAGAGCCACCGAGCTTTCCAGTCGCAGTTCTCACCCGCAACTGCCCGCCGTCGTGAAAGACCCCAAGGGGGAAGCGCTTGGCCCGAGCTCAAACGTGGCGGTCCGTGTACAGTCACCCCGTGTTCAGTAGCGTCCAGTCCCCAGGGCAGCCCAGAAACAGGACGGGATTCTGCCCGGGGAGCCACCCTCAGTCCCCAGCTGGTTCCACACACGGAGCTGCCATGTTGCGACGGGCGACAGCGGGAGGCGCCATCCGGGGTGTCCTGGCGCTCGGCGTGTGTGCGTTTTAGGTCTCGTTCCAGAGGCCGCGGCAGCGGGTCTGTCTGCAGCGTTCTCGCCCTGGGCGGTCTCTGCGGGCCTCTGTGCCATCGTCTCTGCCTCAGTCACCCCTGCTTCTTTATTAGGGACCCCCCTCAGCACCTCTGTCTCCGCTTCAGCCTGGCCTGGACGCAGCACCGCCCCGCAGGCCTGAGAACGTGGCGGATGCTGTTGGCACGTGGGAACACGGAAGTGGCCGGTGGGTTCTCAGGGGACCCATTGCGTCTCTCAGGGGCTCCCACCTTTGGAAAACGCACAAACGTTCTTTAGTGGAGACTTGATTTCCAAAGCCAGCCGCTGCAGGACTGCGTTCCTCTCCAGCGTGGGCACTTGGGAACAGTAACATTCTGTTCCAGAAAGAAGAGGGGCTGACGGGGGCCGGACGGTCATCATGGACAAAATCACTTTTCCGTTTTCGCATTTCCATGAATATCTGGCACAAAGCCCTGACTCAAAGGACAGATGTCGATTACAGTGAGCCACTGTGCAAGCCAGTGGCCCGTTTCTGGGGGGTACCCCATGTGTCCAGAGGTGTGTGTGCTTGAGACTGCACACAGCCCATTCCTCCCTCCGTCCCTCCCTCCTGGTCTGTGGCACGTGTGCACACACGAGTACACACACACGTACACAAGTACATGTGCACACATACATGCACACACTGCACAACACACATGCACATGCATACATAACACGATGCACATATGTACACACATGCACACATACAGAAGTAGTGTGTTTTCTAGCTGCCCCGAGCAGCAGGTTTTATTGCAGATGTTTAACTCTGCAGACGTCAGTGTCAGCATCAGCAGCTGCCATCACTGTGACCTGTCAGCGTGCTCTGTCATCTGGGTAGGAGGGGTTCGCCAGGAGCAGATCCTTGCAAACGCATGCCTCAGCGGAGAGGGCTGTGGGGAGTGTTCCCAGCTCCTCCATGGTGGGAGCATTCTGCGCCTCTGTGGTGGGACATGCTCTCCGAAGGGTCGACACTCAGTATCTGAGTACCAGGAGCCTCGCTTCCCAAGATGCTTGTAAACTTGACAATGACGTTGTGACTTACTGCAGCGCACTCCACATACACAAACCCCGTGTGTCCTTACAGGTCAACCGGACAGTAACCAAATGACTGCTGGGCGGTTTCGGTTTCCGTCACCGTCCAGCCTTTTCACCCGCTCCCACAGCTGACGTAAACCAGAAACCCGAGGCGACGCTGTGTACACGCTATAGATGCAGAACCATGCAGACAAAATACAGTGTTTTGCATTGTTCGTCCTTTGTGAGGCTGGTTAATAGCATCCCGTGTGTGTGCGTCTCGCCCTTAGTGGGGGAAGTGGCACCTTGGTGTGTGGCCCCTGCCTCTGAGCCAGAGGGCCTGTGGCAGGACTGGGGAGCCTGGTGAGGCTGCTGTCCCCAGGACCCTCTGGACCCCTCATGTCCTCTCTGCCCTCAATGCCTCCAGCAGAACAGAGAGGGCACCTCATCATTCAACCAAAGACCTTCAGCCTTAAATAGTGCATCTCATTGTGTTTTCATATTGACAGCCTCGTGAGTCTACATGGGACCAGTGTTTGCATGTCATGTTTTGGGGGTATAAAAATTCACAGCGTAGCTATATCGAGGAGCACTTGACATGGAATCAGCTTCCACAGGATTGTGAAATGGGAGATCAGATCCAAATCCTGTTGTTTGTGGTCCAGTTTTTTGTGTCCCTTCCTGTGGGGGGGGGGCAGTAGATGTGGTGTGGGAGTGCATGCGTGACTGTGGGTGTGCTGCGTGTATGCATGTGTGTGTGCGCACATGAGAGTGTGTGTACATTCATGTGAGTGTGTGAGGATGTGATGTGTGCCTGTGTCTATGTGAGTTGTGTGTGCATTGCATGTGTTGTGTGCATGTGAGTATGTGCGTGCACTCTTCAGAGGGACAGCGTGAGGTGCCCCCTCCACCCCGGCCTCTCTGTGCTGGTGTCTAACTTGCCAGGGCAAAGTCCCCACCCGACAGCGATGCTACGATGGGGAAGCCAGAGCTGCTTGTGCCTCCAGCAGCGGCGGGGGACACACCTCTCGCTGCGCCGGGGCTTCCCAGGCCCCTTCCTGCCCCTCCCACCCTCCCGAGTGGCTGCTCAGATTTGGCCCCCAGACCGTCCTACTCTTCTCTGGAGTGGTGCTCACTCAGAAAGCCTCCCCATCCTCCCGAGACCACACAGTGGCGTCTGCCTGCACAGGAGCACGGGAGCTTGCTGGTTAGATTAAGGCACCTCCCAACCCCCTGATTGCTCCAGGAATCCCTCTGGGCTGTCTCTGAATGAGTAACCGCTGCAGGGGTTTGGGCAGTTGAGGAGCCCCTCCCAGTTGTGTGGGGAAGAGGCTGGGTCTAGGCCCCACATTCCACCTGCCTGGCCAGGACTCTGTGAGACGCAGTTGGCTGAGGGGAGCCTGGCCCTGGGAGCCCACCTGCAGAGGAAGGGCCTGAGGGTCCTGTCTGCAGAGAAGGGGCTGTCCCGGTGCTTTTGCCCCAACTCCACGCACACACGGGGCCCAGCTGGTCCTGCCACCTACCCCCGACCCCCACGTGGCCTCCATGTTTCTCAGGAAATGCTGTCAGGGCCAGCGCTGCTCTGAGCCCAGAGCCACAGGCCTGCTTGCTGCCCAAGGTGCAGGGGCCTGCTCTGGCCTGCTTGCGCCCATGCTTCACCTCATCCCACTCTCTCCTCCACCATGTTGCTGGGTTGGCACAAGCCAGAGGCTTCGGTAGAGCCTTTACTACATGACTTATTTCCAAACAGGCACCTTCAAGTGGAAATGCCGCCTGTGGTACAAGATCAAAGACTGTCCTGCAGCCTGTGCACAGGGGTGGGGTGGCCAACCTCCAGCCACGATGGAGGTGGGGGACACCAGACACGAGCCATGGGGGCCAAGCCAGCTGGGGGTAGGGGCAGAGAGGCCAAGGTGGGAGGTCTGGGGGCCAAATCTGAGCAGCTGCTTGAGTGCTCAGCCACTCTGGAGGGCGGTCAGGTCAGAGAGGGGCCTGGGAGGCCCTAGTAGTGTCCCCTGCTGCTGCTGCTGGACACCACAGTTCTTTTCCCAGTGAGTCAGGTCAGGCCACAAGTGGCAGTCAGTGACATTATGACCCGCTGCCCCAAGCCCCACCATACAGGCTTGCGAGGGCCCACAGGAAGGGGTGATGGACGGGGCTGGGGTCCCAATGGCCGACTGCCCAGGCCTCCTGTGAGCTGCAGGGCCAGTGCCCTGAGCACAGACACATGTACCCCAAGAGAGCTCTCCAAGGACACAGAACGCCAGACAGTGGCCCTACCAGGTGGTGATCTGCCTCCACAGAGGTGGCCAGCAGACAAGGGCTCCACACGGCTCTGACCCACAGAGGCCCAGGCAGGCACTGGACATGCCTTTTATCTCCGTCACCGGGGATCTGTGCCCTGGCCAGAGAGTGCTCCTTGTCCACATCCCAGGTGGGTGCCTCTGACTCGGTGTGTCTCCTGCCTAGAGTGAGTGCTCATGTTCGGGACACGGTGGGGCCGTGTGCGTGGTCCGTACGCTAGTGCGTGAGTCCCTGTGGTCTGTGCTGCTACGGACCAAGTGAGGACTCAGGACCCCACTGAGGGGTCAGTGGATGGAAAATTGCTAAGAGGTGACAAAGACCTAACAGGATTCTTGTTGAAGACAGGCAGGGTGAGCAGACCTCACCTGGGGGAGGGCAGGGCTCCTGCTAAGCTCACTCAGTGGGCGCTTGCTGCGACTGGATTCTGCGGGAAGTGCATGGGGTGGGGGCGGGGCCTGGCTCGAGTTTGTGCAAACAGAGAAATTTCATCAGCGCCTGGGGCAGCATGAGAGCCCCTGCTGGTCTTGTCCCCTCACAGCCATGTCCTCCGGGTCTCAGTGGAGCCTGCCGGCCACGCTCATGGTGGGAGCTGGATGACCCCACCCCAGGCTTGCATTCTGGCACCAGGGGTGGGGGGCTCATTTGTCAACTGGGGACAAAGCCAGAGGCAAAGCAAACCTCAGTGGCAGCTGTGAAGGCTGGCCGCAGGTGCCCTGCTCCTGAGGTGCCCTCTGAAGACACAGAAAGGCCACCCAGCCTGAGTGTCCTCAGCTGCTGCACCCTGCAGATTTGGAGCCTCCTGCGCAGAGCCTGCTGCGGGTTCCCCACCTGCCCCTTCTCGCAGGTGAGTCCCCTCTGGCCCCCACTAACAAGAGCAGTGAGGGGCTTAAGTGGCCCTGGTTCCCAGAGCGCCTGAGGTCTGGGAACAGTCCTGGGTGCAGTCTGGGCATCCGCAGCAGGCAGGTGACACAAGCTGAGCACCTGCTGGCCGCTGAGCTCGGGCCCAAGTCTGGACGCCCACCGAGGGAGGGCACAGGTGGGCTCCCCCCGCCCCATGCCCTGGACACCCACGAGTGCACAGAGAGGAGGTCAGGCTCCCGCCACAGCCATGCCCTGGTCCACACCGGCTTCCCATGTGGCTGCAGAAGGGCGATGGCGGGAGGCCATGGTGTCTCGTGGGGACACGCCTCTCCCCACATCAGTTCTTGGTTCTGAAGCGGAGGAAGAAATGACGCAGCCCTGTCCTTCCGGTGCCGACTTCAGATGTATCCGGGTTTAACCTGGTGGAGAACAACTCAGTAAGGCTGAGACTCTCCAGGGACCTCCGCCATTCGTCACAAGACCACGGCATGCCTGGGAGGTTCTCTTCCATGCTTGGAGGAGTCATGAGACTGCAGGAAGTGGAGCGCAGTTCAGGCCTCCCGACCCCCTCGAGGCCTCGCTGGGTGCAGCAGAGGCTGGAACCCGGCGCCCAGGCCTCCTGGGTGAGAGCATGCAGCTGCCTCTCAGCTCCGGGTGCAAGGGCTGCTGGCCGTGGTCACTGGGCTCACTACCGTCTCCGGTCTCCCCGGCACTTCCCCATCACCACCTGTCCCCCCAGCTGGGGGACAGAGAGGGCTGACCTGGGGCTGCAGAGGGCATGAGGAGACACACTTGCGGTGCTGCAGCACAAGGCCTGTCCGGCTGCACACCTTCAGCTACCCGTGGCTTATTATGTCACTTATGCCTCTCATTTAACACGCACCCAGGGAGAAGCAAGGGGACAGTGTGGGGAGGTGAGCCTGGGGAACCACACACCCACGCAGTGCACACGAGGGCCAGAGGGCAGAGACGGGAGGGGCTTGGCCACCCAGGACAGGTGCACCAGGAGCAGCCACAGGCTTTGCTGGCATTTCCTGGGCAGAATCGTTGCCAGTCGGAAGCAGAACCAGGACCCGTGGCTGCTTTGTGTCTCCTGGGCCTCAGGCATGCCCAGAGGTCCTGTCATTGGGGCTTCGGGTGCCACAGCTCTGCACACCTCCATCCCTGTCCATCGCTGTCCACCCTCAGCGCATGTCCAGAGGCAGCGTCCACTGCCCCTGGAGCATCCATGGGACACAGGGCAGTTAGTATAGGGATCAGGGAGAGGGACAGGGAGGCGACGCCACAGAACTGCGAACCTGACCATCTGGACGTCGGCCACTCTTCGTGCTTCCCACCTGGGGGAGCCTGCGGGGCTGGGCGGATGGCCAGCTTTGGTGACTGAGGAGGCTGAGGCCAGCCGCGGCTGGGGCACCTCCAGGGAAATGGCCCATCTGGAGTCAGCCCATGGCCCTCCTGCAAGGAGGGATGAAGTGTCAGAACGTCCACACGCGGAGTGTGGGGACAGGGTCAAGGGCCGCGAGGGTGAGAACCACCGCAGGCCACGGGTTCAGGGAAGGACTCAGACCCCACGGCAGGTGCAGGAGGGCTGAGCCTGAGGAGCCTCACTCCAGCTGCCGGAGAAGGGCCCTGTGGCCAGAGGACCAAGCAAGGCCCAGGCCCCAGCAGGAGTGAGAATGGGAGATGGCACCCTCTCTGTGCCTCTGATCAGCAGGACATGGACACACACAGTCCTGTCAGGCCCATCCCAGGCAGGGCCCAGGAGACCAACAGAGACTGAGCCCTGGAGACATCCCCACCGCTCTGAGGGAGTCTACAGGGCCCAGATGACCCAGGGCCAGGGAGGAGCTCCCTCAGTATTGGGGGATAAATGGTAGGATTGAACTCCCAGTAAAAATCTTAAAAGCAATTCACAAGTCAGGCGTCGAGAAGCGCTGACCACAGGTGGCCGATGGATCTCTGAGAAGACCAGGCTCCATGGCCTGGGTCCCACACAGAAGTGGCCTGCAGTGGCCTGCCACAGCTATGCAAACACCAGAAGGGGCACTGGAAATTCACAGGATGTCCACCAAGGAGAGAAACTCGCAGAGAGTTTGAAGCAAAGAGGGCATGGGGTCCCAAAGCCACTCCTTGTGAACAGGAAACAGACAAGAGAGAAAAATAAGCATGAAGCATGTACATACATGGCTGTAAGATCGCTTCATCTTTTTCTAAGAAATGTACCCTGCTTAAATTAAGTGAACGCATCAGTCCGTTTCTGTTGCTTTTAACATAAGTACCTGGAACTGGGTGGTTTATAAAGAAAATGAAATTTGTTGCTTGCAGTGTCTGAGGCTGCGAAGTCCACAGTCCAGGGAACACGTGAGAGAGACTCTCGTGTGCTCTCCTTTTAAAGCCCTCAGAACCATGCCCCAACCACCATTATTAATCCTCTCAGCACCACAGTCCTACGATCCAATCGCCTCTTCAAGGCTCCACCTTTCAATTACTGTGATACGATTTCCCACCCTCTTAACAGTCACAGTGGGGGCTAAGTTTCGGGGGGGGACATTCCACCCAAGGTGGTGGGACATTCCGCCCAAGGTGGTGAATGAAATGGAATATTCTTTTATTTTTCAAGAAACGTAGGCATCCATCCAACATTCCACCCAAGGTGGTGAATGAAATGGAATATTCTTTTATTTTTCAAGAAACGTAGGCATCCATCCAGAAAAGATGAGAGTCTTTTAGTGTTTTGTTTATAGAGATCTGCAGTGTAAAATCACTTCTGCCTTTCGTGAGTTTGGGGATGACATAGCTAATAAGTTCCTGGGAATGTCTTATTTAAATTCAGTCTGAGTTTTTTCTAGAGCTTTGTTTTTAATTTGTTTATAATGGATTAGTCTAGGACCAAGAGAGTCTCCACTGCCCTGCCGTTCAGACGAGCGCCCACCTGAGCATCACAAGGGGCGGGGTTCTGTCCCAGTCACCTGGCAGAAGCCCTTTCCACATGAGCTTTCATGAACAGTGTCACAAACCTTCCTCCACTCCACTCTCACACCCTACACGTCTGTGACTCCACGGGGCTCTCCAGGAGACTCCAGCATGGGGTCCTCTGATTTGGTTCATTTCTGACCTTATCCACCTGGAGATACATCGGATCCCACAGGCGGAGGCTCCGTCCAACAAGACTGCCCCCACTTCAGATGCCAGTCACAAGCCCAGGCCACCTGTACTTCTGACCAACTGGCTGCAAAGTGGGGTTCCCAGGACCCCTCCTTGGGTTCCAATAATTTGCTAGGATGGATCACGGAACTCAGGAAAACACATTTATTGGTTTGCTGTACAGGGAATTATAAAGATACAGATGAACAGCCAGATGCAGAGATGGGAGGGGCAGGCGCGAGGGCGCAGAGAGTCCACGCCGTCTCCGGGTGCGCCACCCTGAGCCCGCCACAGCGCTTCACCTCTACCCCCTGCCCTTCCCAGAGGCCGGCGGGTGAAGCGGAAAACTCCGACTCTCTAGTCCTCTAGCCAGTTGGTCTTTCTGGTGGCCAGAGCCACCTCCCTGGCATAAACTCAGGAGTCATCAAGGGGGCTCATTGGGGATAACAGAAGACACTCCTGTTGGTCAGGACACTCCCAGGATGCTGGAGCTATGACAGGGACCTGAGATGAGCACCGAGCACGCGTCATGCAGCCCCACACGTAAGGAAAGGGTGCCAGTTCCCAGGGGGCAAAGGGCACTTGCTCTGCTTACAAATCTTGGATGGGAACAAGCCAACTCTAGCACTGGAGAGGGCTGACCTCACCTGCAGCCCCATAACATACCGGAAACCCATGGCCCTCCACAGACAGCTTCTGGATGACAGAGAATCTGAACAATGGAGGGAGGGAAGACATGCCAGCAGGCAGGGGCTCCCCCACCTCCCCAGAGACCACCTGCCCCAGTGCAGGCCAGGCAGCCAGGGCACTGCATTTGGAGAACCTGCCATTCTCTGGGCAGGAGGAGGTTGGACCCCACTGCGCCCTGTCCAGGGTTGGAACCGTCTCAGTCAGCTCAGAGCCGCCCTCACTGGCTTGTCCTTGGCAGAAATCATTCATGAGTGGCATCCAGTGAAAACACAGGAAAACACGCTGCAGTGGATTTCAATCGTCGTACCTGTAGTTAGCACAGTGGCAGCTCCAGCTTGTGCTTGAGCCCGGAGAGGATGAGCTGGCTGGACCCAGGGGCTATGCACGACCTCAAGCCTGTCATGTGGACTGGCCCAAAGGAAACAAGACCTGCCTAGCTGCCATCTGCCCAGTAATGATACTTGCTGGGTCTGGGGAGCTCCTGCCCAGGAGTGAGTACCCCACATACCAGCTCAGGGCTGCAATCCCCCAAGGCAAGGCCTTTCCTGCTGGGGAGGGAGAGGCTGCACTGCGTGAAAGCTTAACACAGGATATGTGCTTCCTGAAACTCTTACAGCAACACAGGGCCAATTCAAGCTGTAAAGAGGACCACACCTCAGAGTCCAGAATGCTCCTGTCTACACACGCACAAGGGACTGCCCAGAGCCAGGTTCTGTGCTCAGCACCACATCCCAGAGAGCAGAGAGAGGTCACAGTCCAGGAGCAAACCGTTCCTTCATGCTCCAGAACGTGCAAACCATTCCTTCATGGTTACAAACTCAGCTATGAGGATGCTGTTATGGGTTGAATTACATCCCCCCCAAAGATATGTTGAAGTTCTAACCCCAGGAACCTGTGAATGGGGCCTTATTTGGAAATAGGGTCTTTGCAGATGTCATACTGCAGTAGGGTGGGCCCTGACTACAATATGACCAGTGTCTTTATGGGAAGGAGGAAGTTTGGACACAGACACACAGAGAGGCAGGGAGAAGACCATGTGATGATGGACCAGAGATTGGAGCCACCTGTCTACAAACCAAGGATTGCTGGCAGCCCCCGGAAGCTGGAGAGGGGCATGGGATGGATTCTCCCTTGGGGCTTCCAGAAGAAACCAACCCTGCCATATGGTCCTGCTGACACCTTGGCATCTAGAACTGCCAGAGAATCATTCCTATTGTTTTAAGCCATCCAGCTGGTGGCAATTTGTTTTGGCAGCCCCAGGAAACTAACACAGACCACTCATTCTGCAGATGAGACACCCAGCACTGACAAGCTTCCTGCCACTGCCCCAGTGGCATCTTCTACACTCTCCCCTACTCACTCCACTCCAGCCACACTGGCCTTCTTGCTCCACCCACGCCACCTCAGGGCCTTGGCACTGGCTGCTCCTCTGCAAGGAAGGCTCTTTTCCTCACGTTACATGGTTCTCCCTCACTTCCTAGAAAATGGCCAAATGTGACCTCTGTGATACTTTCCTGACCACCTGTTTCAGCTGTCACATACATACCCTCACCCCCACCCCAGACTTCCCTATCCCGTAAAGTGCCTTATTTTTCCGCAAAGCACCTATCCATCTCTACTCTGTGTAATTTACCTTTTGTAGTTATGTCTGGAATGTACTTAAAGTGTTTTAGCATAAACAGTGCCAAAGGAACAAATTGAAGCCCTCTCTGTGGGAAGATCAAGGAACCTTTGGCCTCAAATTATTTCCAAGAATATCTTTGCAAACACAGTAGTCAGCACATAATTTTAAATAATAAAACACCCAAAGAGAACAGACCATATAAATAAAAACCAGCAGAAACAACAGACAAAAGGAAAAGACCTAAAGTAGCTGCAGCTAATGGAGTTATCAGACACACACATTAAAATAACCGTGCTTGACTTGCTTAGTATGCCCAAAGACATAAAAGATAAGTCTGGGAACTTTAGCAGAGAATCATAAACTATTGAAAATTTAATATAAATAAATTATAGACCTGAAAAAATAACTGAAAGAATTCAATGAATGGGTTTAATGGTAGATGAGACACAGTTAAAGAGAGAGTTTGTGAATTAGAAAGTAGACCTAATGAAAATATATAGAATAAAGCTTTCAAAAATTAAAAAAAAGAGAGAGAGACAGAGAGAGGGTAAATGACATAGAAGATAGTATGAGCAGATCTGTTACATGTAATTGGAATCTGAGATGGGGTGGGAGGGTGGTGAGGATGGGGGCTGAGAGGAAAAGCAAGAGAGAACAAGAGAGAGTGTTCTGAAGAGATAATAATGAGAACTTTTCCAAACTGATTAAAAACACAAGCATGGATTTCAGAAGTTCTACGAACTTCCAAACTAATATAGAAGAAAAATGAAATAAGACTATAATAATTAATCAATACAAAATAAGACAAAAGAGAGAAAAAGGAGCATAGGGAAAGTGGAAAAACACGAAGCACTTAACAAATGCTACACTAAATGCAAATATATTAGTAATTAGAGTAGATGTAAATGGGCCAAATGCTCCAGTTGAAACACAAAAATTTGTCATGCTGGGTTTTATTTATATTTTTATTTATATCTATACATACTGTTTATAAGAGATAACTTAAATATAAGGATATAGAAAGGTTAAAAATTAAAAAGAGAAAAGGCTTACCATGAAAAACTAGAAAAATGTGTTTTATTAATATTAATAATACTATCAAACAATGTGGATTTTAGGTTGTGAAGTATTTGCCCAAATACACAAATAAAAAGTGCATTTTATAAAAACAAAGAATAATTTCAATAGGGAAATACAACAAATGGAAATTTTGTTTGTAATATGGTAGACTTAAACGGAGAAACTAACTGGTTCTAATCATAGTGAATGGTTTTCACACACCCTCTCAATACTAAAAGGACAAGCAGACTGAAATCAGAAGGATACAGAAGTTCTACCCATTTGAACTAGTGATGAACACGCAAAAGATACACCATAATGGAGCATGTTCTGGACCATAAAAAAAGTCTCAAACATTCTCTTATCACAAAGCATTGAAGATAGAAATTATCAGCAATGAGATAACTAGAAAAAACCCACGTGTTTGGAAATTTGAGATAATACTTTGACTTGAATGATAATGAGAATGGGACACATCCAACCATGCCACGCTAAGACTGTGCTTAGAGGAAATCTGTAGCTGTGAATCACAGAAGAAAAATGCTGAAATACGTGAGCTATGCGTCCATTTCAAGAATTTAGAAAACTGATAATAAATTAACCCAAAGTAGGAGGAATGAAATAATAAAGATGAGAGCAGAAATTAACAAAATTAAAAAATAAATATTCTTCTCAAAGGCTAATAAAATCAATTTATCCCTAGCAAATCTGACCGAGAGAAAAGAAAAGGCACAAGCAACACCTGTCAGGAGCTAAAGCAGGGGAGGGATTACCACAAATCCCACAGACATTAAAGATAAAGAGAGGACAGATAATACACGCAACTTTATACCAGAAAGTTTGAGAAGTTAGATGAAACAGATAAGTTCCTAGGAAAGTACAACATAACAAAACTGACAAGAAAATATCAAAGCATATAATAATCTAATAACTGTATAATTATTAAAGAATTGAAACATTAATTTGAAACCTTCCCATTAAAAAAAAATAACAACAACCACAACTCTAGGTCCAAGTGGCCAGATAGGGAAAAAATCATGTGAGTTTTACAGGAACTCTTCCAGAGAACAGAAAAAGAGAAACACATCTCAATTGTTTCATGAAGTGAGCATAACCTTGATGCTTAAAGCCAACAAGGACACTGTGAGAACACAAAGGACTGGCCAATAAAAATAGATGCAAAAATCCTTACACAAACTGTCAGTCATCCAAATCCAGCAATACCGAGAAAAGATAATATATTACAATCAGGTGGACTTATTTCAGAAATTCAAAATTAGTTTATCATTAAACATGTATCAGTGTAATCTAACACGTTAACAGAATAAAGGAGAAAATTATATAATCACTTTAATAGATGCAGAAAACACATTTGGTAAAACCCAACTTCTATTTGTGATTTTCAAAGAACACTTCACAAATTAGCAATAGAACGAAACTCAAGTAATCTGCAAAGGAGAGCTACGAAAACTTACAGCAAAGTTACACTTAGCAGGAAAGTAGAAAGCTTGCCTTCTCCCACACTGGGAACTCAACAAAGACAACTGTTATTACCACGTCTACTCAATATTGCACAGGAGTTTCTGGCAGAAATAGTGAAGAAAAAGAAAGAAACAGGGTAAGAATTGTAATGATGAAGTCAAACAATCATTATTCTTGGATGATATGATTGTTTACACAGAAAATCCAAAGCAATCTACAGATTAGAATTAATAAGTAGACTTAGAAAAGCTGCTGGATACAAGGTCATTATGCAAGCCAGCACTAAAGAGAAAATAAACTTTTTACAAAAATATAATTTACAATAAGTCCACAAAATATCAAATATTCATGATTAATACAATAAAAGATGCATAAGATCTCTTCACTGAAAACTACAAATTATTGAGAGAAAAAAAGAGGATCTGAATATAGGGAAAGATATACATGTTCATGGATTAGAAGACACTTATAAAGATTTGTGGATGTATAGGTTCACTGCAATCCCACTGAAATCCCAGCAAGATGTGAACGTGGAAAGAAACTGAGTCACAACTTAAACAACAAAGAGTTTATTGAGCCAAATTTAGTGACTGCAGCCTGGGAGGCACTTGAGTTACCCTGAGAAGTGCTCCGGAGAAACAAAGAAGGAGTTGGGCTCATAAAGAAATAAAGATCAATCAGAAGGCGAAGCGGTTACAAAATGTTTTGCCTAACATTGAGATGGGTGGTAGCGTCTGTACATGGTCTTGGCAGGAAGGGTTGGCTGTAGCAGTCTGTGAGACAGTCCTCAAAAAGATCAATCAGAAGGCGAAGCGGTTACAAAATGTTTTGCCTAACATTGAGATGGGTGCTAGCGTCTGTACATGGTCTTGGCAGGAAGGGTTGGCTGTAGCAGTCTGTGAGACAGTCCTCAGCTAGAAATTCTTCATTTTAACAGGAGGAATATGGAATAACAGTCAACAGATTATTCACAGATGTGTTGGTCATTATTCTGCCAGAAGGTTGTGACCTTTTTAATTGATTAGAAAAGTTTTAAAGTTCAGGGTGTCTTTAGATGTGACTAATTGCAAGAGTTCATTTGTTCAAGGTGCCCTCAGACGAGACGTGCCTGCAGCTCAAGCTGAAATGACCTGATTCCATTTAAGGTGGCTTGAGCAGACTGGCACCATTTTCTTTCATCAAATACTTTCAAAGCACTTAACAAGCCAATTCTAAAATGTGTATAGAAATCCAAAAGACCAAGAGTAGCCAAGATACTCTCAAAGAAAAAGAGGGAAGAGGAGGAGATGGGGGCGAGCTTCGCATACTGATACTTCTGCAGCTACTAAGACAGTGGAACTGTTGCAAGACAGACAAAACGACCAATGGAAAAGGACAGTCTAGAAATAGACTCACACATATGCACACTTGGTTCAACAAAAATCAAAACGGCAAAGCTGAGGGGAAGGACTGTTTTTCCAAAAAATGGTTCCCAGACCATCGGACATCCATATGGGGAAAAATAAGAAATTTAACACGCGCATAAAATTTGACCCAGCAATTCCACTTATTAATATAGACCCAACAAAAACATGTGCAATGAGAAATTTGAACAGCATATGTCCCCAGTGGCTTTGTTCATAGTACCCCAGATCTAGAAACCACCCAAATGTCCATCAGCAGTGGAAAGAGAATGTAAACTGTGGTGTATTCATACAATTCACACAAGCTGGTTGTGCATTTGCATGGTTGCAACAAGAAGGAGGTGGCATGTTGTAGGCCAACTTCTGACAGGTCAAGGGGACCTTCCTGAGTGAAGGGAGCCACAGCGGCCTGGGTCCTGTAGGAAAGCAGAAGCCACACCAGTCACCTCAACAGAGAGCAGGAGCTCAGGGAGCCGGTTACTCAGAAGTGGAGATCTGAAGGGCCCAAGGCAACAAACAGCAGTTTCCCTGGAGACGCGATTGCAGGAAGCAGCTAGCATGCTGGGAGAGGGTTAAGCAGGCTCCACCTGCTCTCCAGTCACCCCAGCGCCCTCTATAGGGAAAGCCAGGCAGGGCTGGGACAGCCCAGTGTATACAAAGGAACAAGGACAAAGTTACAGCCACAAAGTGACCGGGCACAGGCTCCCCCAGCAGAAGCAAGTCAAGGGTCTAGCTCCTCCTGTGTTTGTCCCCATCTCTAATAGAAACATAGCTATTTCTTTGCCACTTACTTCTATACCTAATATAAGTCTTATGATCCCTGGAAACAATTTTTTTTTAAGTTTTTAAAATGTTTATTAAATATTCAATTTACTAAAACTTACATGTGTATTTGTTACGGAGTGTGATGGGGGTTAATAGAAACTTTCAGGCATAAAAAAAATATCACAATAGGACAAAATACTGGGCAAACTTAGATGACTGCAATGAGCCTAAGGAAGAAATGTTAGGATGAAGATTTCTGACTGTGAGAGAAGAATGTGTTTATGTATTTTTTTTTAATAATTGATGGTGGGTATCAAAACCACTTTGGTATTTAGTATCTTGGATATATTTACAAGAGTAACAGTTTTATTTCAAAATGTCAATATTGACACCATACCAGAAATTACATTCTTTGCAATTATTTACATTTCTGACTTTAAAAAAAATGTAGGTGTCGACTTCAAAATGTGCAAATGATTTGACAGCTTCTCAAAATTCTTTTAGGGAAAATGAAAGCCAAGGGTTTGAAAAGCCCTTCTCCACTGGCCTCAGCGTGTCTTAACAGGACGGAGCCCTGGTCTGCTGCAGAGATGGGGGTCAGAAGAACAAGACAAATCCTGACAGTATCTGAGTGTGACAAGTGCCTGATGACCACCTTGGGCACCTCTTGAAGGAGGAGGTCAGTAGGAGGTGGGACCTCAGGTGGGGGTGGGGTGTGACAGAGAATGAGCAGACCAGCCAGGGGAGAAGGCTAGAGGGCCACCAAGTCATGGCCTGGGACTATGGACCCGATTGTGCGGCCAGGCAGCCTCTAAAGAATTCTGATGTCACCTGAGTGTCCTCAGGAAGAAGGTGGGTCAGCTCAGCCTGTGCTGGACACACCAGGCGGGGGGGGGGGGTCCCATGATCTGTTCCTGAAGGACTCGTGGCCCTTTCTGCGTGGACATCCAGAGGCTGCTTGGACATCTGAATACCCATCCACACTGTCTCATGAGCTCTAGGAAGATCTGGAGTGCCTAATCCCGAGCTGCTCTGACCTCAGGAATCGGGCCCTTGTCCAGCATAATTGAGCATCTATGACGCGTGAGGCACCAAGGTACATCTTCCCTTGGAGCAAGCCTTAATTTACATGTAGGTGAGTGTGCACACACTCAGTAAGACTAACAAAGCCTCCAGCAGGAGCAGTCTCATGTGTCTGTCTCTCACCCAGATGGATGAACTTCCTTCCTGAAGTAGACAATGTGCCCTCAGACCCAGGAGCCTTTGTGGTGTGACCGCTCCCTAAGTTGTGGGGTTACCTTTGCCCCTCCATTCAGTGTCTGGGCCCACCACGGGCACCTGTGAAGCTACCTGAGCAGCAAGTGACAAAGCCCCCCTTTGTGGTCACATCAGCCCGAGGCTCTCACCCCCTGCAGCTGAGGGTCACTGAAACCCCATTGCTCAGCTCTGTTGATCCAGGGCCCGAGGGCTAGGGGGCAGATGGAGCCACAGGACCCTGGAGCAGGGACTGCCTGCCACATCTGCCCTCCTGATCCTGTCCCCCAGCTCTGGCTGCCCTACCCTGGCTGCTGCTCTGAGCTTCCAAACACCCCAAGGAGGTGGGAGGGCTGTACCAGGTTTCTGATTCAGTTGACTTCGACCCTAGGATCAGCAGTTTGAACAAGGTGAGGCTTTCCAGCTGGCTGCAGGGTCTCTGCCCCAGCTCTAGCCTGGGCCACACTGCCCACCTGTTCTCCAGTGACCTGAGTGACACTTAGAGCCTGCTGGGCCAGGGCTGGGAGACATGGCGACCTGACCCAAGGATGGAATGTTGGGAATTCGGGTCCCTGCCCACACCACACGCACCCTTGGACTTTGCAGGACCTGTCACAAGCCCTGCCTCATTCATTCAAGGAGCATTTAGTAAGTGCCTACTGTGTGCCTGGCCAGGCTAGGGTCTGGGGTAGGGTCAGCCCCCTGAGGGAGCTGATAGTGAGGAAAGCCCAGCGAGTGGACCCTGATGGGGCAGTGAAGGGGTTAACCAAGAGCCCGCAGGACTGCCAAATTGGGGTGGGGGGAGGGTGTGTGTTCTTTGGGCTTCTGTTTGATGCCCAGAGTGCCGGCTGGCAAGGTGGGGGTCAGGCTGCAACTGCTGGTCCCACCGGGCCTCCATGGGACCCTAACTCAAGCGAGGTAACAGGACAGGCCCGGGGGCTCGGGCACCGCCTCTGCCACCCCCTACCGGACCCCCAGCGGGCGCAGGCCGGCTCCGCCTCTGCCGCGGCCACCCCCAGCCCGGACTGCGGCAGCCCCGCCTCTCAGCCGGCGGGGACAGGAAGGGGGCCGGGTGGAGGGTCGGCGACCCTCCCGGCGATCCTGGGGCGGGCGCCGGTCCCTCGACCCTCCGCGTGTCCAGGTGGGGGGCAGACCCCGGCGGCTCCGGCGGCGCCGCTCAGGGCCGC
>NW_007729139.1:205725-215967 GCF_000696425.1 Galeopterus variegatus
CCATGGACCCGGCCGCGGCCGAGCTCTACGACGAGGACAAGGACCTGGACTTCTACGACTTCGAGCCGCTGCCCACTCTGCCGGAGGATGAGGTGAGCCCCGGGTCGGCGGAGGGTCCCCTGTGAACCGAGGGTCCCCGGAGGAGGCCTCCCGCCCCCCAGACCCCTGCGCTGGGGCAGGTCGTGGCGGCAGGGGGATCCCGCAGCTGTTCTCAGCCCCCGCCCGCCTCTGGGTCTTTAACGTTTCCGCGAGTGGGGGCAAGACCCCTGGAATGACGCATGGGACAGCAGCGGGTGGCTGTCACTGCAGAAGTTGGCCCCTGCGCGGGGTGGGCTCCAGGTTAGGAATGTCGGGTGGACGAGTGGGGCCCGCAGCGTGAGGGCCGCTGGGGGCACTGCTGACCTCTGGCCAGGCCCCTCGAGGCCAGCGGAGGCGCCTGGTTCAGGAGCCAGGGGCGGGGTGCGTGGATGAGACCCCCAGGGCTGGGGCTGCTCCCTGCTGTCGGGGATTCAGGCCTTCACCTGGGAGCGGAGTCCCGAGGCAGCCCCTCCCCCGCAAGGCGCAGAGGGGCCCTGGCTGCGTCTGCACCTCCCGAGGCTTCTGGACATGAACTGGCCGCTGCCCACAGAAACAGAGCCCAGACTCTGGCACAGAAGTGGGTCCCCACTTGGCCTGAGCTTCCTCTGAAGCCCCGCAGGCTGGGGGCCGGGGTCAAATGAATAAACTCCACGGCCCAAGAACAAATCCGGCCCCCTGGCGAGAGAGATGGGCCCCCAGAGGATCGGCAGCTCCCGGGGGCCTCCCATCTCCCAAGGGTCCGGTCTCGTTCTGTGTTACGGGTGAGGAATGCCGGCACCCCGCAGCCCTGGAGCAGATGCCACGGTGCCTTCTTGTGAAACGGCCATGGTGCCCAAGACTCTCCATGAGCCCTTCTGGGCAACCTGGCCCACCCGTGGGTCAGAGCCGGCCAGGCCCTCCTGGAGTAAAGGACCGGGGCTGCTCCCTAGGACCTTGCCCCTCGGCCAGCCCCCTACCCACTTTCTCAGGGCTATGGGCATGAAAGGGAAGGGGAGTCCACGCAGGAAGGTGCTGGCGTCTGTCTCAGGAAGCCTGCTTCCCGCCACCAGAGGCCGTGGAGGCAGAGCTGGGGGTGGCCCTGCCCCCACCCCCGCGGTGGCCTGGATTTGGAGTTGATGCAATTGAAGGCTGCACAGAGGAGAGGCCAGGAAATAAATAAATCTTTGGATATCTCCATGGCTTTGATGGAAAAGAAAGGGTGAGCTTAGCCTACAGCTTTCAGAAGTTCCCCTGGAGGACACATTTCACTGTGTCTGTTAGAAGATGCACCTCCTGGTCACTCTCCAGGCAGACCCAAGAACACGGCTCTTCACACAGAGCCCTTCTGTGTCCACCACCGGAGCTGTAGGGGCTCCTCTGTGCCCGGCACACCAGGGTGCCTCATAAACAGAACACACAGTGCCACACTTTGAAACCAAACCCTCAGACCCAGAGTGTGGTCTGTCCTCTGCCATGCCCTGGTGGCTTCTGTGGGTGGAAATGTTCCCCAGCGTCCCCCTTGGTTGGAGCAACTCGCACCGTGCACAGTGCATTTTGGGGGGTCTCCCTCCCATGACCTGACTGAGGCCTCCTGTGAACCAGGGTGCCACTGTTCAGCACAGTCCAGGGAAAAGTTCGGGTGGGGAGGGATCCACTGTATCCCTCACCCCGAGCCTGTAATGTCCTTTCCCTGTCGTGACCCCAGAGAAAATCAAAATGGCTGGTGAACTACGAAAAGATGTTTGTTCTGTATAATCAGAGGAATGCAAAATATACCCACCATGAATCCCTTTCCATGACCACCAGGTTGGTGAGAACTAAAAGGCTGGACAGTGGCGTGTGTTGGCAGGGCCGGTGCTGGGCAGCACTCTCTCTGCTGGTGGGGTGTGGACTGGAACGGCCTCTTTGGAAAACAGCTCAGCATTCGCAAGTGATGTGAAAGCTACCAGCACCTGTGTTCCAGCAACTTCACTCTGGGGGCGGACCCCGGAGACCCATGGCCTGGGGGGCAGCGATGTGTTCATGAGGATCTTCCCAGAGCATGCTGTATCAGTCCGTTTCTATTGCTTATAACAAAATATACAGAAGTAGGGATTTTATAAAGAAATGAAATTTATCGCTTACAGTTTTTGAGGCTGGGAAGTCCAAAGTCCATCTGGTGGTGGCGATAGTGACCCAGGGGTCTCACATTGCAAGATGGTGGAAGCTGAGAGAGAAAAAAAGCAGAGCCACTCTCCTCTCTTGCCTTTTAAAGCCCTCAGAACCAGGCCCCTGACCACCATTTTTAACCCATTCACTACAGCACTGGTCCTACAATCTAATCACCTCTTCAAGACCCCACCTCTCAATTATCATAACAGGATCTCCCACCCTCAACAATTAACAGTGGGGACTAAGCTTCAGTGAGGTTGGGGGCAGGGCATCCAATCTACAGCACACGGTGTGTGAGCCAGCGTGACCTGGCTGGGTCTTGGAGGCTGTAGCCATGCTGGCCACCTGCAGGTGGTACTGCTGGGGTGGTACAGGCAAAGGACCATGGGTACATGGCCCACAGGGAGACATTCTGCCAGGTGCTAAGCAAGGCGGACTTCCTGGAGGAGGTGTCCCTCCCTGGATTCACGTGGCATTTCAGCCACTGTGGCCAAGAGATGTGAGAGCAGAGACAGACAGAACAGCACAATCTGGGCAGGACAGCGGCTGCAGGAGAGGCAAACACACGCCAGGCGGCTATAGTCAAGGAATGTGTGGTGCCATTGAGAGGCAGGTGGCAGCTCTGGCCTTCAGGCTTTCGCAGTCCCCAGACATCCCCAAGGGGCAAATAGTGTTCTCATCCTCCCCAAATTCAGCGAGCATCTCCCCGGAACCTTCTGCAGGCCTGGCACTAGGCTGGGCTTGGGGATTTGAAGGTGGATGAGGCCCAGTCGCTGCCTAGGGGAGCACACAGCTGGGGTACCCTGTGAAGAAGGGGATACCCCCACTGCATCCTGTGGGGACCCACATGACAAGTTCAGAGCAGGAGGCCCCTGGAGACCAAGAGAACTCCTTGCTGGGGTGAGAGCCGTGAGGGAGAGGGTGGGCACTTTGGGACGAGCAGGCGACCAGGGGTCTGGCAACCTGGGGATTGTCAGCAAATGTTCTCAGCAGCAGTTTGAGTTTTGTGTTGACAGGTCCTATTGGAATATTCCAAGGATGCAAAAATTAATGGTTATGGGAGAGTGTGTTTGGAATGTGCAGGATGATCTGTGAGTCCCCAGATAACCCCACTCTGAGTGGGGAGGCTTCTTCAACACAGAGAAGCCCCTAAATGGACATTTTGCTGTAACCCGCTAAGAGTCCTGAGGTGGGACACCCACCCTGCCTTCTGGGACCCAGGGACTGGCTGGTGTGCCACCACCTGGAGCACGGCCCACCCCTGGGGGTCACATCCACCTGCCTCCCCTCTGCCTCCTCTCACCTGGGATGAGGGGCTTAGTTTGTGTCCGCACAGTTGCCAAGTGGGGATCACTCCCTCCTGCCCTGCAAGGAACTGCCTTAGGTGGTCCCACCCTCAGATCTAGTCCACGACCCACCCAGGCAGCGCCCTCCGGGGAAAAGTAAGGGGCTGTGCTGCACGGTGAGGAGCGGGTCTGTACCTGGCAGGTGGAGCCACCGAAGGTCAGCTAGCAGTGGCAAGGTCAAACCACACTGGCAGGAGCAGGAGGAGGCTGGAGCGGGCAGGCCGCGATGTCCCAGCCTGCCGCGGGCCTCGTGGGAGCTGGGCGTGTGGCTGCCGGAGGTGCAGCCGGCTTTGCATTCACCGCACACCGTCTCCCTCTGAAACATCTGCCAGGGCCCATTAAGCTATTGCCGTGCCTGCCTCGGCATCCTGCAGCCCTGCTGAGTGTATTTTACTTGGGCAGGAGCCTCCTGGCCACCACTGTGGAACTGGACCCGCCTGGTGTAAGCTGAGAGCCAGGGGGTCTCTGAGTGGCCTCTTCTGGAGGCGAGTGCAGGTGCGCCATGGGTCATCCACTGGAACTGGGTGGGCCCCATGAACTGAGCGAGCCGAGTGGCTGCCAAGTGCTGCCTGCGACCCTCAGGCCTCTCGCATCCTTGTCCCTGGCCCTTAGCCAAGGCTCAAGGCTCATCCTACACTCCCTCCAGCCTAGTGTGGATTTGGGAAAGGAAGGGCCATTCCTCACGCCTGAACCAGAGCAGGGTGGAAGCATCAGGGGCCACAGCTGCAGGTCCCAGAGGGCAGATGACACCCGGCGTTCAGGCCTGGGGGGTCCATCAGGACTTGGCAAGCCCCTGCCCCTGGATGTGACAGCTGGGTCTGGAGCCCTGCGTCCCGCCCTCAACACAGCCAGTTTCCGAGAAGTCAAGAGATCATCTCCCGGGCAGGGCCAGAAGCAATGACTAAGGACCCCTGTGGAGTCCACCCAAATTCAAAGTCCGGGTCTCCAGCTTCCCTGGGGTGGCGGACTCTGTACTCACCAGGCATCTTCCCACAAAGCCTAAGCCTGAGGTTGTGCTGTGGCTGTGAGATGGCCTTGCAGGCACGTATGACCTGGGCTCCCTTCTCTCGGCGGCACATCTTGTCACTGCAGGGCTGGCTTGATGTGAACCAGAGCAAGGCCCTGGGGGGGCGGGGGGGGCTGGGACTGGGTCTGGCTTCCTCCTAAATAGCACAAACCCATGGGGTCTTCGGAGTTATTACCTCATTTAGTGCATGCTTGTGTGTGTTTGCGTGTGTGTCTGTGCACATGTGCTGCACTGTGTGTTTGCACATGCATGTGTGCACATGTGTTTACGCATATGCATATGTGCAGGTGTGGTGTATGTGTGTGCATGTACACACGTGCATGGTAAAGCGCCTCTTTAACCAGACCCCTCAGGTGTCACTGGGAGCTTCAGTTTCTCCTGCGTCCTGAGGAGTCCTGGGTGGTGGTTTGAGCACAATCAGAAAGACACTTTATCAGTCAGGAAACCTAAAGAACACCGCAGGGAGACTCCCGCCATAGAAAGAGCTGGAAGGGCCTGGGGAACCGAGGGGGTCAAGCCCCTACCTGGACTCTGAGAAGGAAAGGCCAGGCGGGATGTGCCAGGGTCACAGGGGCAGACTTCAGCCCTGGATCCCTTGCTGAGCCACAGAGGCTCGGCCAAGCCACACACCGGGAAGCCTTCTCCCTGGTGCCCTTTCCCCCTTTCTGTGGCTGTGGGGTCTCGTGTGCTGCCAGCTGCGAGTAGGGAAACTCAGGGACAGGAGGCAGGAGACACTTCTTAGGGCCTGGCAGTGGGGCTTCAGCAGGAGCAGCCCCTGTGTCCAGGGGACAGCAGCCGAGACTGTAGGAGGAGCTGGAGAGGCCACTTCCCCAACTGGCGAGCAATCCTTTCCTGACCCTGCCCACACGCTTCTTTAGGCCCAGCCCCCAGCCCAGCCCCTCCTGCAGGGGGACCGTGTAAGCATGTACATTCACACGCACGTGTGTGCACACACGCACACACACACATACGGAGCAGACCAGGAGAGGGCCACAGTGTTTGTGCTGTGCGCTTGTGTGGATTGTGTGCCTTTGTGTGCTAGTGTATGTGACAGTGTAGGTGTGTACATACATGTGGGGGGCATGTGCATGTGTCTGAGTGTGTGAGTGTTGTTGTGTGTGGTGTGTGTGAATGTATTTGAGAGTGTATAAGTGAGGATGTGGACATGTATGAGTGTGTGTAATTGTACGTGTGTATAAGTAAAAGTATAGGTGTGTGCGGAAATGTGTACAGCGTGTGCTTGTGTACGTGAGGAAGTTTGCTCTCAGTAGCATGAGTGTGTGTGCATGAGATGTGTGAGTGCACTGTGAGCATGCACATGCCTGTGTGTCTGTGTCATAGTATGTAAGTGTGTGCAGGTGTGAGAGTGTGTATGTTTGTGTGTGCATGCATGAGTAGGGGATGTGTCTGTCCTGTGTGCATATGTGCATGTGAGTGAACGTGCTTGTTAGGTGGGTACATGTGTGCACATGTGAGTGAATGTGCTCGTTAGGCAGATGCATTTGTGCATGTATGTGTCAGTGTTGGTGGGGACCATCACGATCACGCATGTGTATGTGTGAGTGCATCAGTGTTGGTAGGGACCATCACTATCACAGCTGAGCTCTTGCACAGTCAGGGAGCCCACTTGGCTTCTGGAGGTGACCCGTAGCGGGGAGGTATGGACAGTCTGGCCATGCAGAAGGAACCACCGTGACCTCATTCTCCGTGTGCACTGCCTGGAGCTAATGTCTGGGCTGCTCTGTAAGCATGTCGTCATATGTGTGTGATTGTATGTCATGTGGTTGTGCCGTTAGCCCTATTGTTGGCTTTCTACAAACAAGTGCACATTCTGCAGGCATCGACTTTGTCTCCTCAGGTCCCTACCTCCCCCTCACCTGCTCGCGCCTCTGCGTGCCTGCTGCGCTGTGCACCTGCAGGATCAGGGGTGCCCAGCGATCACGTGAATGGCTGGCACAAGTTCTTGGGCTGCGGCCAGGCTTCTGGGAGGAAGGCCCGTTCCCAGGCCCCATGAACAGACACCTGCTCCGGCAGCTCACCAATGGCGTCGCCACATGCTCCTAGGCACTGACATCCAGGGAGCAGCAGGATAACTGTTTTAAAAAAGACCTTGCCTGAAACCCTCTTCCTGAGCCATAAATGCAACACTGCTAGGAGTTGCCTGTTTCCCCAGAGAATAGTCTCAGCATTGGGTGCCGGGACCTTGACAGGGAGAGGTCCCCACTCCAGACCCCCGTAGCCCTGCAGGCTCATGCTGAGGCCTGTCTTGGCAGGAGAACGTGTCCCTGGCCGACATCCTCTCTCTGCGGGACAGCGGCCTCAGCGAGCAGGAGGCTTGGGCGGTCTGCTTGGAGTGCTGCCTGTCCTTGCGGAGCGTCGCGCATGCAGCCATCTTCCAGACACTGTGCATCACGCCCGACACCCTGGCCTTTAACACCAGCGGCAACGTGTGCTTCATGGAGCAGCTCAGTGGTGAGCCCGGCGGGAGGATGGGCAGATGGAAGGCACCCTTTTGGGGTGAATGCGGGCACTGATGCAGCCGGTGGACACAGGGGCACCCTCGGGGCCCCAGTTTCCTTTGGAACCTGATGAGATCCTGCTGATGAGGTTCCACTGCGGGAGGGGGTCAGGCTGGAGCGTGGGCCAGGGGCTGCTGCTGGACCTTTGCTGTCCTGGGGCTGTCACACACACCCTCAAAGCAGCAGTGCAGACTCGGCCAGCCCTGACCCAAGGAGAGGCTGGTCCCATGGCCCTGTGGTGAGTGGACACAGGGGACCTTGAAAGTGAGACTCACCTGCCTCAGGTCGACCGTCTGTGCCCACGGCACCTCCCCCTCCAGGGAGAGCCTGGACTGACAGGGCCAGTTTTCCCAGTGGGAAACTTCAGTTCCTTCTTTGGGAAACCAGAAAAAATCCCTTCCTCGTTTCACTTTCGAGCCAGTCTCCCACATTTATGGTTAAGAAGCCCCCTTCCCTTTTTCACCCCGGCCTCCTCAAATGCTTTAAATCGTCCTCAGGGGCACCAGGTCTGAGGGGAGGGGCTGGGGGAGGGGACTTGGTTCTGGGGGTCCTGGGGCTGCTTCTTCCTGGCCTTCCTGGAGGCTCCAGGGGCCATATTGTGGCCGGCGGGTTTTCTTCACCATGGGCTTCACGGTGTGTGATCAGAGGCCTTCTCTTTTCCTCCCCAAGATGACCCTGAGGGTGCCTTCGTCCCCCCGGAGTTCGATGTGACAGGGAACACCTTTAAGGTAAGTGCTGGCAGGTGGGCAGCTCGCCCAGCCCTGCCTCCTCGCCCTCGCGGTCCCCTTTACTTCCACAGTTAACATGCAGTCGGCCTCTGGGCCAGTGGCAGGTGCCCTGCCCAGTGTGCTGGGCCAACCCGGTGGGGGCTGCTTTTGGGGCTCACCCACCTGTGTCCACCACCAGGTCCTCTGTGGGGACAGCTCAAGAGACAGCTTGGTATTTGAGGCCAATGCTTTGGACGTGCCTGTCATTATTGTAATTTTATGGTATGTTTTCTGGAATGCAAGTTTACTACATTTGACATACTAGGAGTGCCTAAAATTTCCAGTGACAGCTGGCAGGAGTTAGCAGACAGGTAGTCCCAGTGCTCTGAGGTGGCACGAGGCTGCTGGGTGGTGGCTGGGAGCAGAGCGGCAGTCCCCCTGCCTGCTTGGGGTCGCGCACAGGCAAGTCTCCACAGGCTCTGGAGTGGACCCTCTGTGAGCCCCTGGGTGCTTGGCCACAGGGCCCCTGCGCAGGAGTGGGGAAGGAGACAGAGAGGTGGTAGAGGCCCGCCTGACCCTCGGGCACTGTCTGTCCATCCACCGGCACCATGGGTGGTTCCTCCTGCCCTGGAGCCAACAGTCCCCTGGGATGGCTAGAGAAAAATATATCAATTGTTAACAAATAAGTGAGTGATTACAAACTTGAAAATCTTCTCTATAAAAGTCCATTGGCTTAGTATCATTAGCTTAAAATTTGACCCCAAAATAAGAGTTTTGGGACTGGCCCCTGTGCCAGTCAGGAGCCCCGGCCCTGGGAGTCTGAGGGGTGGGGTCCCCCACTCATATCCTAGCTCCGCGGACCTCCAGACTGCAGGGCTGCTGAGTCCACTCCTGTGTCGGGTGTTCTGTGTTTTGCTGGACCTCAGGGGTCCAGAATCTGGGTACTCAGAATCCTTGGTTTGTGACAGTTCTTGCTCCCGGCCCACACGGGGACTTTTTACTTTTAAATTCCGTTTCTGATCATGTAACCAGCACCAACAAAAAAGCCGTGACCCTGAAAATAACCCACCTCTGTACCCGCGCCCTCCCTGCCCGGCCCCTCCTCCAGGGTGAGCGGCACCAGCTTGACTCCCGCGACCCGTCCATTGTAGCCTCACCATCACATGTTCCTGAAAGTAACACTCTTGCATGTCCACTGTCTTGGACGTTCTCGAGAAAATCAGAGTATTCTTCTGGAACTTCCTTTCGTATACTTCTCGTTGAAATCCGTCTGCAGAGCAGTGCGTGTTGCGTGGCTCACCCTCGGGGACTGCTGCGTGACTTTCCATTGGGCAGACACCACAGCCAGGCCACGCGGGTGTCGCAGGGTTCTGAGCTGACCCAGGCGTTTCGGAGTGTGTGCACCGGGAATGTGTCCAGCCGCTTTCCCCTGGGTGTGTATCCAGGGAGGAAACTGCTAGCTAGCAGGGCAGGTGGATGTTCAAGGTCCCTGAAACTCCCCAGAGGCGCTCCCGCCAGCCAGCAGTGCGAGACCCCCTTACCCACCCTCCTTGCCCTCCTGAGACTCAGCACCCGGTGGGGTGGGCGTCCTGCCAGCAGGGCGCGTCTGCAGGGTGTGGGCCGGGAAGCCCTCTCTGGTGAAGCTGCTCTCCAGGCAGCCGCGCGTCCCCTGCCGCTGCAGGAGCTCCCGCCTCCACGTGTCGTTTGTCTGGACTTTCTTTAAGGCAGTTCTGAAACTTTTTGTTCTCAGGACCCCTTTACACTCCTAAAAATTATTGGGTACCCCCAAGAGTTTTCATTTATGTGCGTTATATCTATTGGTATTTACTGTATTATAAATTGAAACAGAAATTTAAGAAATATTTGTCTGTTAATTCATTTAAAAATAACAATAATAAACCCGTTCCATATTCACATAACAATATTTTTCCCAAAAAAATTAGTGAGAAGAGGGGCATTGTTTTATGTGTTTGCGAATCTCTGTGACATCTGTGTACTGGAAAGCTGCTGGATTTGCAGGGCAGCTTCTGCATCCTCCGTGCTGTGAGATCCCACGCCACGGCCACTGAAACGCCACTGTCCACCCACGAGATGACGAGAGAGAAAAGGCAAATAACATCTCAGCGTTATGACGAAATCAGTTTCAGCCTCTGAACCACACTTCGATAAAAGCTGTCTGAACCCATCCTCTGATGAAGGAGTTTCTCGGTCCCCACATCGCCAACTTTATCAAAGCTTCTTTCGTCATTACTGTTTTTGTGTCTTGAGAAACCTTCCCAACCTCGAGATCAAACAGGAATTCACTGATATCTCTTACCAAGAGCTTTTCTTCTTCAATTCAGTCACCTAAAGTTGATTTTTTTCCCAGCCCTAACAACGTATAATTGACAAACAAAAATTGTGCATGTTTTTTGTAATTTTTTTCTGTACAAGAT
>NW_007729139.1:216461-228055 GCF_000696425.1 Galeopterus variegatus
CTGATGAAGGAGTTTCTCGGTCCCCACATCGCCAACTTTATCAAAGCTTCTTTCGTCATTAGTGTTTTTGTGTCTTGAGAAACCTTCCCAACCTCAAGGTCAAACAGGAATTCACTGATATCTCTTACCAAGAGCTTTTCTTCTTCAATTCAGTCACCTAAAGTTGATTTTTTTCCCAGCCCTAACAACGTATAATTGACAAACAAAAATTGTGCATGTTTTTTGTAATTTTTTTCTGTACAAGATCATGTTTTGATAGATGTGTACACTGTGAAACTGATGTCGGAGGTAGGGCCCAGGGGGCCCAACAGTCGGCCTCAGCCCGTCCTGTGCTCTTACCAGGCTCCTGACTCCGCCACAGGAAAGAATTCAAGGGCAGCGTCACAGCAGAAAGTGAGAACAAGTTTAATATCACAGATGAGAAATGCAGGTTCCACGGAGAGAGTGCAGCAAGCTCCGGACGCTGAGCAGGGCCCACACCAAGTCTGACACAAAAGCAAGAAAAACACTTAAAGCCCAGTACAAAGTGCAGGCTCAAGAGTGAGCAGCAGCCCCGCCTTCTGCTGGGATTCGGCTTTTATGGTTTCTCTAATGAATATTCAACTAAGGGGGTGGCTCCTGGTTATGTAACACTTAGTCTGGCACATGCTCAGTCGGTCTCTTTCTGGAACATGTTCATTGGTCAGACTCTATCACATGCACCAGGCACATTCAGGAAGGTTCTGTTCTCTCTACCGAGCATGCCCAGGACCTGGATGTGCGTAAACCAGCCCCTGTGGTCTCATTTTCCCCTTGTTGGTGCTAAAAATATGTCTGACTGGCCACAGTGACTGTCCTCTAAGGGAGAGCTCAGAGGAGGCACCTGAGACTTCAGGGAGTGGCTGGAAACCCAGAGGCACGTCCTGTAACCCGTGCTAAAAATATGTCTGACTGGCCACAGTGACTGTCCTCTAAGGGAGAGCTCAGAGGAGGCGCCTGAGACTTCAGGGAGTGGCTGGAAACCCAGAGGCGCGTCCTGTAACCGGAGCCCAGGGACACCGAGCCCCTCCTGTATCAGTGGTTCAATCAAGCTGATGGGCACATCCGTCGTGGATTATTTTTAGTTAGTGCGAGGTAGGGACCCAATTTTATCTTTTTCCATATTGATAACCATTTTTCCCAGCTTGGTTTATTGGCTACCTACCCTCTGCCATATACCAAGATTCCAGACGAAAGTGGTCTGCTTCTGGGGTCTCTCTGTCTCCCCCTTTCCATGGGTCAGTTTGTCCATCTCTGCAGCAGAGCTGCATCTTATTGATTACCCTGGCTTCACAAGAAGCTCCGCTCTCTGGTCGGGACCATGCCTGCCCCCTGTTCTTTCTCAGGAGTGTTCCGGCTGCTGTTAGTCTTGATTCTTCCATGTGAATTTTAGAATCGGTTTATCAAGGTCCATGAAAAGCTCTGTTGGTATTTTGACAGGAATGCCACTAAATCTATAGATCAGTCTGGGGAGAATTCACATCTTTATAATAGATGGCCTTTTTTTCTATAACACTTTATACTTTTTTATTTATTTCGGTCTTATTTAACATCTCTCGGTAACGTTTGGAAATGTTTTCTGGATGTCTTTTATTAGCTTTGTTCTCAGGATGTGATACTTTCTGCTTCTATTCTAGACCTGGTGGTTCTCTTTTTAATTACATTTTTCTGCTTGTTTGTTGCAAGTCTACAGAAATATTATCTTAATATCTTCATTTTATCAGCAGCCATCTTGCTAAATTTTTCTGTTATTTCTGGGAACTTACAGATTCTTTTAGTTTTTCCATTTAAATGATCAAATCACCAACGAAAAACAACAGTATTATTTCCTCCTGTCCCAAGTCACATCTTGCTGTGTGCAGTGAGGAAGGGCAGGGAGCCATGGAACAGAGGTGGCGTGGCCACAGGCGTCCAGGCCGCCCCGATGTGCAGGGAGTGCTTCTGCCTTCCCTGTGCAGCTTGATTGCTCTGGCCACATGAGCTCCCCCTTATGCTGGGTTTATCCAGTTTTACTATGAATGTACTTCTTTATTTTCTAATAATATTAAATCACCCTATCCTACTTAGAAAAACGTAAATTGGTCAAGTGTTTTGTCTTTCCTATGTGCTGTTGAGCTTGACTGAGGCTGGCTTTGGATTTCTGTGCATTCTTCGTGAGTGGACTGGTGATTTTCCATTCTGTGGATGTTTTTGACGAGTGCTGGCGTCAGGACCGTTCTAGTCTTGTGTAAGCATGCCCTCTCCTCCTCTGCCCTGTTTATATAAAAATGGGATGATCTGTTCCTTGAAAGTCTGGTAAAACTCACTGACGAAGCCATCTGTTTCCTTTGAGGAAAGATTTTTAATTATTGCTGAATTTTTAATTAAAATTAGTTGCAGGGCCAATCTGTTTCGTGTTTCTTAGTGAGTCAGCTTTTGGTCTGGACTTTTAGCTGTCTTCCAGGTTGTCGGCATTTGGTTGCAGTGACACCCTTTGCAGCTGCTGCATTACCTGCAGTGGCCGCATTTTTGTTCACGGATCATTAACGTGCGCTTTCTCCCCTCTCGGTCTTGCCGGGGTCATCTGCTCTTAGTTTTCCCAGAGCACCTTCTCGGTCACGTGATGTCTCCTGTGGTTTCTTTTCCATAAAGTCTTGTGTCTTATCCTCGTTTTTCTTTTGTTGGTTTTGAGTTTAGTGTCTGTCTCCTTCCTGACTTGAGGTGGACACAAAGCTCCGTTGTTCTCAGCTTTTCTTCCTTCCTGATAACGGTGTTAACACTCAGGGCTGTGAACTTCCCTCGGCACAGGCGCTGTGCTGCATCCTGTGAGTTTTGTCAGGTGGTCTGTGCAGTATCATTTACCTCTCGGTATTTTTTTTTATTTCCACTAACATTTCTTCTTTTTCCTTAATTGGTTATGAACATGAGATACAAAGCCAATTGTCACCCCTCGTGCCCAAGATGTGATGGTCAGATCCATACTGGCAGCATGCCCATTACCACAAATTGCACTTGTACCCTGTGTCCCCCACCCATTATCCCCAACCTCCCTCTCTCTCCTCCTACCCCCCCCCACTCCACTTTGTAGCCCAAGGAATGTTCTCTCCCTCTGCAAGTCCACCGCACCACTGTGGTCTTTCTTTCCTTCCTTCTTTCTCTCTTAGCCCCCACATATGAGTGAGCATATGTGGCATTTATCCCTCTGTGCTTTGCTTGTTTCACTCAACACAAATTTCTCCAGGTTCATCCATGTTATTGCAAATGGGAATATTCCATTCTTTTTTATGGCAGACTAATATTCCATGGTGTATATATACCACAATTTCCTTATCCAATCATCCATCGATGGACATTTAGGTTGGTTCCATGTCTTGCCTATTGTGAACAGAGCTGTGATGAACATGGGAGTGCAGGTGTCCCTTCGACATGATGATTTCCATTCCACTGGGTATATAACCAGAACCAGGATTGCTGGATCATGTGGAAGACCTATCGTAGTTGTCTGAAACCTCCATGCTGTTCTCCATAGTGGTTGTACTAATTTACAGTCCCACCAACAGCGTAGGAGCGTTTCCTTCTCTCCACACCCTCACCAGCATTTGTTATTCACCATCTTTTTTATTCCAGCCAGTCTAACTGGGGTGAGGAGGTATCTCAATGTGGTTTTAATTTGCATTTCCCTGAAGACTAGTGATGTTGAGCATTTTTTCATGTACTTGTTGGCCATTTGTTTGTCTTTCTTTGAAAAATGTCTATTGAGCTCCTTTGCCCATTTTTTAATTGGGTTATTTGTTCTTTTACTGTATAATTGTTTGGGTTCCTTGTGTATTATGGATATTAACCCTTGTCAGATGCACAGTTAGCAAAAACTTTCTCCCACTCTGTAGGTTGTCCTTTCACTCTGTTGATTATTTCCTGTGCTGTGCAGAAGCTTTTTAATTTGATATATGTCCCGACCCGCGGGATATTCAACGCAGACCCTGGAGGGGGGAGTGGGAATGGGATGGAACAAGGGACGCCAGAAATTGAGACAAGACAGTATTCTGATCAAGTCTCGTTTATTAAACATGCAGTTACAGTTTATATAGGCAGCAGAAAGGGGAACAATGGATAAGAAAGTACCTGGTGGGTGTTTTTTCAAAAAAGACCACAAGTCAAGCTGTTCCAGGAAAGAAACCCTTTCTCAATTATCTTAAACAATGCAGAGGCTACTTACGCCCACAGCTGTGCAAGCAGCAAGAAAGAGAAAAAGGCGGAAAGGTCACTCTTAAGTAATCTTGCATAGCCAGGAGCACAATGCCCCAGGCACAAACAGATTATGAGGCAGGCATTCCGTAAGTATAGGCATCTGGCACAAGCAGATTGTCATGCAGGCTTGATCATACCAGAAGGGGTGTGGGGCTGCAGGCTCCCAACAGATATAGTCCCATTTGTTTGTTTCTTCTTTTGCTGCTTATGCTTTCAGGCTCATGTTCATAAAGTCTGTGCCCAAACCTACTTGCTAAAGTGTTTCACCTGTATTTTCCCTTAGTAATTTTACATTTTCAGGTCTTACACTTAAGTCTTTAATCCATTTTGAGTTGATTTTAGTGTATGGTAAGAGATACATATGTAGTTTCATTCTTCTGCATATGGATTTCCAATTTTCCCAGCACCACTTATTGAAGAGGCAGTCTTTTCCCCAATGTATGTTTTTGTTGCCTTTGTCCAATATCAGATGGCCGTAAGCCTGCGGGGTGATTTCTGGGTTCTCAATTCTACTACACTGGTCTGAATGTCTATTTTTATACCAGTACCATGCTGTTTTGGTTACAATAGCTTTGTAGTATAATATGAAGTCAGGTAGTGTTATGCCTCCAGCTTTATTTTTTTACTCAGGATTGCTTTGACTATTCAGGGTCTTTTGTTCCATATGAAAGGTAAGATTGTTTTTTCTATTTCTGTGAAGAATGTCATTGGTATTTTGATGTGGATTGCATTGAATCTATAGATCACTTTGGGTAGTATTGACATTTTCACAATGTTAGTTCTTCCAATCCAAGAGTATGGAATGTCTTTCCATATTTTTGTGTCTTCTTTAATTTCTTTCAGAAGTGATTTGTAGTTCTCATTGTAGAGGTCTTTCACCTCCTTGGTTAAATTGATCCCTAGGGGGTTTGTGTGTGTGTGTGTGTGTGTGTGTGTGTGTGTGTGTGTGTGTGTGTGTGACAATTGTAAATGGGCTTACTTTCTTTATTTCTCTTTCTGTTAGTTCATTATTTGAGTATATAAATGCAGCTGACTTTGGGGCATTTATTTTGTATCCTGCAACATTACTGAAGTTATTAACCAGCTCTAGGATAGAGTCTTTAGGTTTTTCTATATTATAGTATCATGTCATCTGCAAATAGAGAAAGTTTGACTTTGTCTTTTCCAATCTGGATTCCCCTTATTTCTTTCTCTTGCCTGATTGCTCTGGCTAGTACCTCCAGTACTATGTTAAATAGAAGTGGTGAGAGTGGGCATCCTTGTCTTGTTCCTGCTCTTAAGGGAAGAGCCCTCAGTTTCTCCCATTCAGAATGGTACTGGTGGTGGGCTTGTCATAAATGGCTTTTATTGTGTTGAGATACTTTCCTTCTATACCTAATTTGTTGAGAGTCTTTATCACGAAGGGATGTTGAATTTTGTCAAATGCTTTTTTGGCATCTATTGAGATAATCATGTGGCCTTTGTCCTTGACTTTGTTGACATGATGTATCACATTTATTGACTTTTGTATGTTGAACCATCCTTGCACCCCTGGGATGAATCCCACTTGATCATAGTGTATAATTTTTTAATATGTTGCTGTATTCTGATTGCTAATATTTTGTTGAGGATTTTAGCATCTAGGTTCATCAAGGATATGGGCCTGTAATTTTCTTTTTTTGCTGTGTCTTTATCTGGTTTTGGTATCAGAGTTATGTTGGCTTCATGGAATGAATTTCGTAGAGTAGCTTCTGTTTCAGTTGTTTGGAATAGTTGAGGAGAATTGGTATTAATTCCTCTTTAAAAGTTTGAAAGAATTCAGCTGTAAAGCCATCTGGACGTGGACTTTTTTTGTTGTTGGAAGATTGCTAATTACTGTTTCAATCTCTTTGCTTGTTATTGGTCTGTTCAGGTTTTCTATCTCTACTTGGTTTAGTCTTGGTAGTTTGTATGTGTCTAGAATCTTATCCATATCTTCCAGGTTTTCATATTTGTTGTCATACAGTTGTTTATAATAGTCTCTAACGATTCTTTGTATTTCTGTGGTATTGGTTGTAATGTCTCCCTTTTAATTTTTGATTTTTGTTATTTGGGTTTTCTCTCTTCTTTTTTTGTTAACCTAGCTAATGGTTTGCTGTTTTATTTATCTTCTCAAAAAACCAACTTTTTGTTTTGTTGATCTTTTCTATTGTTTTTCGGGTTTCTATTTCATTTAGTTCTGTTCTGATATTAATTATTTCTTCCCATCTACTACCTTTAGGTTTGGATTGTTGTTGTTTTTCAAGTTCTTTGAGGTGTAGTGTTAAGTCGTTTATTTGAAGTCTTCCCATTCTTTTGATGTAAGCATTTATTGCAATAAATTTGCCTCTTAGTACTGCTTTTGCAGTATCCCACAGGTTTTAGTATGATGTATTTTCATTAGTTTCTAGAAATTTTTTGATTTCCTATTTAATTTCTTCTTGGACCCATAGGTCACTCAGGAGCCTATTGTTTGGTTCCATGTATTTGTATAGTTTCCAGGGTTTTGCTTATTATTAATTTCAAGTTTTAGTCCATTGTGGTCTGAAAAGATAGTTGGAATGATTTCAGTTTTTTTAAATTTGCTGAGACTAGATTTGTGATCTAATATATGGTCTATCCTGGAGAATATTCTATGAGCTAATGAGAAGAAAGTATATTCTTTAGTTGTTCGGTAATACGTTCTGTATACATCTGCCAGGTCCAGTTGGTCTAGGTCGTGGATTAAATCCTGTGTCTCTGTTGACTTGTTGCCTGGAAGATCTATCCCATACTGACAGAGGGGTGTTCAGATCACCCAGTATTAACATATTATGGCCTATGTCTTTCTTTAGGTCTAAGAGTGTTGCTTTGTATATCTGAGTGCTTCGGTATTGGGTGCATACATTTTTACAATTGTTATGTCTTCTAGCTGGATAGATCCTTTTATCATTATATAGTGGCTTTCTTTGTCTCTTTTTATGTTTTTTGCTTAAAGTCTATTTTGTCCGATATAAGAGTAGCTGCTCCTGCTCGTTTTTGGTTTCCATTTGCATGGTATATATTTTTCCATCACCTCACTTTTAGTCTGTGTGTGTCTCTACAGGTGAGGTGGGTCTGTTGAAGACAGCATATACTTGGGTCTAGCTTTTTAATCCAATCAGTCAGTCTGTGTCTTTTGAATGGGGAGTTTAGTCCATTCACATTTAGGGTAGTTAAAGACAAGTGTTGCTTAATTCCTGTTATTTAATTGCTTCTTGTTCAGATGGTTTAAATATCTTTTGATCATTATTTCCCCTTCTATCCTCTTCTTGAATGTTAGCTGGAAACTTAAGGTGGGATGATTTAGTTTTATTCTCTTTCCTGCTGGCATTTTTGTGCTAATGGTGAGTTTTGCTCTTTCTTGTGTATTTGTGATACTGGTCACCATTATTCAGATTCCAGATGAAGGACTCCCTTGAGAATTTCTTGGAGGGCTGGTTGTATGGTGGTGAACTCCCACAACTTTTGTTTCTCTGGGAAACACACTATTTCTCCCTCATTTCTGAAGGAGAGCCTTGCTGGATAAAGAATTCTTGGCTGGCAGTTTTTTTCTTTTTGTATTTTGAATATATCATTCCACTTTCTTCTGGCCTGTGGGGTTTTGGTTGAGAAGTCCGCTGTTAGTTTGATGGAGGTTCCCCTATAAGTGACTTGATGCTTTTCTCTTGCTGCTTTTAGAATTCTCTCTTTGTCTTTGAACTTTGCAAATTTAACTATCATGTGTCTTGTGGAGGATCTTTTTGGGTTGAATCTGTTTGGGGACTTTAGAGCTTCCTGGATCTGAAGGTCTGTATCTCTCCCTACACCTGGGAAGTTTTCTGTTACTATTTCCTTGAATAGGTTTTCAATACCTTTTCCTTTCTTCTCCCCTTCTGGAATACCCACAATTCAGATGTTAGAGCACTTGAGGTTGTCTGCTATCTCTCTTAGACTTTTTTCATTATTTTAAATTCTTTTTTCTTTTCTTTTTTTTTTTTTGTCTGCCTGAGTTATTTCAAAAAGACCATCTTCAAGCTCTGTAACTCTTTCTTCTGCTTGCTCTACCCAGCTGCTCAAGCTCTCACTTGTTTTTTTTTTTTTTTTAATTTCATTGAGTGAATCTTCCATTTCTAGAAGTTCTGCTACATTCTTTTTTAAGGTATTAATCTCTTTGTAGATTCCCTCCTTCATATTCTGGGTATTTTTTCTTATTTCATTTTGTTCTCTAACTGAGTCTTCCTCTATTTCTTCAAGTTTTCTTAAGATCATTGCTTGGAATTCTTTTTCAGACATTTCAAGGATTCCCTCTCCCATGGAGGCTGACATTAGAGCATTATTGTATTTTTTCAGTGGTGTCATTTCTTCTTGCTTATTTGCAGTTCTAATATTTTTTCATTGACGTTTGGTCATTTGGTAGAGGGCTTGCTTCTTCTATTTCACTGAGGTTGGCTGTGGAGTGGCCCTGGCTGCTATTGTGGTGGTGAATTGTCTTTGCTTGACAGTAGGTGTGGTGTTGGTGATGTTAAACCACCTTGGGTCCTGTTCCGGACTCTGTGGTCATAGAATGAGCCCCAGCACCACGCAGGTCTGCTGGGCTCACCTCAGTGGGTTGGGCCACAGGGGCTGGTGCTCCCCTCTGGGTCCAAGAAGTGGGGAGGGGTCAAGATTTCTTCTTTAGCCCATAAGTTATTTAGCAATGTGAAAGGTTTTGGGGGTTTTTTTACTTAAAATTTATTAAGATATACATATAGAAAAACGTTATCGCATGCATACAGCTTGATGAATTTTGACAAACTGTGCATCCCTGTAAGCAGCATCCAGATCACAAAACAGAGTGTGACCAGCATCCCGGCCCTGCTGCTCCTGCTGCCCGCGCTGCCCCCGACTGCCCCCCACCCCCCACCCAGGGTAACTCTGTCCAGACAAGCAGAGCAGATAGTGGGCTTTTTCCTTTTTCATGCCTGTTATGGGTGGACTTTCTGCCCAGCGTTACATGTGCGAGATTTACCCTGCTATGTGTGGTCTCTAGAGATCTTTCATTCCCAACAATCATTTCTTAATTTCTGAACACACTAGGACTTTTTGTTTGTCTTTTTTTCTTTCTCTTTTTAACTTCTAACTCAATCAAATTGTGGTTTTCATTCCCAACAATCATTTCTTAATTTCTGAACACACTAGGACTTTTTGTTTGTCTTTTTCTTTTTCTTTCTCTTTTTAACTTCTAACTCAATCAAATTGTGGTAAAAAAATATATACATATATACTGTCCTTACGTACAACTATTTGAAGTTTTTTGAGGTTTTCTTTATATTCAGAATATGTGTGTTCCCTAATTGGGAGACATGGTGTTCTCTGTGTAACTCAAGCCCATTTGTAGGATTGTTCAGAACTTCTGTAGCATTGTATTTTACTGTATTGCCCACTTACCCGTTAACAATCGAGGTGAGTGTGTTGAAATCCCTCATTTTACTGGTGGGTGGGTCCAGTTCTCCCTGTGGGGGGCGCTGTGTTCCTGCCATTTGCAGAGAAAGCTGATCCCAGCAGGGACGTGAGCCGTCCCGTTTCCAGCCTGAGCTCTTGGGCTCCAGCTCTGTGGAGGGTCTGTCCTGGAAGGCTGGGAACTGTCACCCACTGCCACGGTGCAGGAACAAGCGAGGCTGGACACACCGGCTGTAGACAGCAGAGGGGGACGCAGGAAGCAGGTGGGTGGCAGTGGGAAGAGGCCTCTGAAGGCTTCACGTCTCTCGAATCTTCCAGGGATGGGAACTCCTCTGTTCTCTGAGCTGCTTTAATTCCCTGGTTGACTTTTCTTGTCCTTCCTAGCAAGTCAGTCCCTCCTACCTCACCCTGTGAGGACACCCTGTGGCATGCACTGAGTTGTGTTCCTTTGTTTGCAGGGTCCATGCACCCTCCCGGTTGGCTCTGGATTCCTGAGGTCTTTGCTTTGCTCCCAGATTAGCTTACTCTGGTGCCTGTTGCTAGAGGCTGTCAGGACCCCCTGATGATTTACATGGGGCATGGTGGAGACCCCAGGACCAGCTGCCCCATGGCTCACGCATACCCAGTGCCACCAACTCCACATCCTAGACAGTCACACTCACACTGCTCAGGCACACGCTCCTGCCGGGGACCCAGGGAACACCCCGGCTCGCCTTCCTGGAGGGCTGGGCAGGATCAGCTGCTGCAGCTGCTGATAAAAGGTGCCCACCCGGCCTTCGGGTCTCCAGCTGCTTGGGGTGGAGCAGGTTTGGGCCACGGTTGCTGGCCACGTCCAGGCTGAGCTTGCCCCTCTCACTGCGCCTCCTCCCACGTTCCCGGAGCCCCCAAAGCCTGGACCCTCTGTGCTGTACCATGCTGCCAGACGCCATGCCTCCTGCCATCTCCCTGCTAGCCCTGGTCCTTTTCTCACTGGGGAAATGTCACCCCCACCCTGCTCCCCATCTCTGTGTCCTCCCCACAGGGAGCAGTCCTCCCAGTCACTCCATGTCCTTACTCTGAACTCTCCCCGTGGTCCAGGCACCACCGAGCTGAGCCTTCTGGGTCCACCTGCTCCCCCGCTGAGACCCCTTGGGCCTCCCAGATCCCCCAGACGCAGTGCAGCTGGTCTTCCTAGGCCCATGTCTGCACCCACACTCCTTGCTCAGGAAATCCCAAAGGCTGCCTCGTTTCTAAAAGTAAGAAACATGATCCATGGCTGCAAGCCTGCCCTGGCCATCCCCGGGCCCCACAGCTCTTCTCTTGACCTCGTCAGCCTGAGCACGAGCTCCCACCCATCCACAGACATGCTCAGCCAGTGCTGGGCTCACAGTGAACAGACACAGCAGGTGGGATCCTGCCTTGTGGGGGTCACCATCTACACAGAGGACCGAGGTGAGACCAGCAAGTGGGGATGACCTGCAAACGGGGCTGTGAAGCAAGAACAAGGTCCTGTGTACAGCAACAGGCCCTGGAGGCCACTGTGAGGACATGAAGGATGAACATGGAGGCGCCTCACGGACAGACGGACGGCGTGCACGAAGGCTTGAGTGGGGAGAGCGCTGATACCACAGTGTGCGGTGGACAGCGTCGGCCAACAAACACCTAGAAGTTTATTTTCTGAGTTATTTTCAAAACAAAACAGAGGGATGTATGAATGGATGGGTGAGTGAGTAGATGATGGGTAAATGGATGGGTGGGTACGTGAATGGGTGATGGATGGAGGATGTGTGATGGGTGAGTGGATGGGTGATGGGTGGGTGAGTGGATGGGTGATGGGTGGGTGATGGGTGGGTGATGGATGGGTGATGGAGGGATGGATGGGTGAGTGGATGGGTGATGGGTGGGTGATGGAGGGATGGATGGGGGGATGGATG
>NW_007729139.1:229045-242285 GCF_000696425.1 Galeopterus variegatus
TGGGTGAGTGGATGGGTGGTGGGTGGGTGAGTGGATGGGTGATGGATGGGTGAGTGGATGGGTGGTGGGTGGGTGAGTGGATGGGTGAGTGGATGGGTGGTGGGTGGGTGAGTGGATGGGTGATGGGTGGGTGAGTGGATGGGTGGTGGTGTGTGTCGTGGGCGTGTGTGTGTAGTGAGGTGTGTGTCGTGGGCACATGTATGTGGTGTGGTGTGTCACTGGGCGTATGTGTATAGTATAGTTGTGAACATGTGTGTAGTGTTTGTTGTAGGCACATGTATGTAGTGTGGTGTGTGTCGTGGGCACATGTATGTAGTGTGGTGTGTGTCGTGGGCACATGTATGTAGAGTGGTGTGTGTTGTGGGCACATGTATGTAGAGTGGTGTGTACCTGAGGCACGGCGTTGAATGTAGGCACATGTATGTAGTGTGGTGTGTGTCGTGGGCACATGTATGTAGAGTGGTGTGTGTCGTGGGCACATGTATGTAGAGTGGTGTGTGCCTGAGGCACGGCGTTGAGTCTCAGCCTCCATCCTTGGTGAAGACAAGGCCGTCAGTGGACAATATGTTTTTTTAATGTTTATAATGAAACACTCTAAACACGCAGGAAGGAGGGGATGAGAGCAGCATACGAACCCCACGACCTCGCACCAGTGAACGGTGTCAGATTCCTCAAGAAAACGGGAAATCTCTGGAAACGCAGCCACAGTGCCACCGTCCCACCTGAAAGCCTCAGCAGCGCCTCCCGCAGGAGCCCCTGTGGGGTCAGGGTGCGGATCCGCCTCCGCTGCCCGAGGCCTCGTCCGTGGAGACGAGCGCGATCTGCTGGCGCACTTGGCTGGGGCGTCTCCTGAGCCTCTTAGGAACCCTGCCCGCCCCCATCTCGTTCTTCCTTGTGAGGTTTGTTGAGGAAAGCGGGTGATTTGTCCCAGAGGCCGGGCGTGTGTCCTCTGTCCCCACAAGCCTCCTGCAGGTGTGTGTGCCCATCGGGGCACGTGATGTCTGCCTCCCTGAGCCGTTGGGGGCCACCCCGACCCACCAACTCGTGCAGGCTTGCGACTGTCTGTGTTTGTGAGCGGGACACCTGCCCTCCTCGCCGTCAGGCAACTCCAAGGGGCCGGCACTCAGGACCATGGGAAGAACACGATTCTTCCTGGTACTTGCCTGTGTGCACACAAGTGAGTCTGTCCCCTGGCTCAGTCCAGCTGTGACCATGGAGGGTCGGCTTTAGAATCTTACGACCTCATGATTTAAGCACATTTGGTGGGTTCCAGTCGCTTCTGTTGTGGTTCTGACTGAAGCGCAGAGGGCCCTGTCCAGCCAGTGGGAACCTCTCTGACCTGCCTCGGGGCGTGGCAGGATGCGCCGGCCCCTCTCTGCGGTTCCTGCCGCAGGCCTGGGTTGGCCATTTCCCAGAGAGCCCTGGTCAGCAAAGCCCTTTCCAGGGTCAGGCAGCCCCCGGGACAGAGTGGCCCTGGAAACCCCCGGTGAGCATATGTGACGGTCTCACGGTGGGTGCGTTTGCACACGTCGAGTGCAGCACAGGACAATGGGAGGCCGGACCCTGGAGCCCTGATGAGTCGCCTGTGACTGCTCTTGTCTGAGCTGGTCACCTCAAGACAGCTGGAAACGCTTCCCAGGAGCCTCTCGGGGCCGAACTGGACCCTGATCCGGGCACCACAGATGGTGCAGAGCTGGTCGCCTGAATTGCAGCTCAGAGCGGGGCCGGCCTGCCGGAGCCCCATGTCCCACCCTCCCCAAAAGTCGACCTTTTTAACTTGGGGAAACTTTTACTTACCAAGCGTGAAATAAAGCCTGTTTGGCTTGACTGCGTTTGCTCGGGAAATCTGATCTCATAGGGATGTTTCAGTTGTGCCGTCTTCTGCTTCCCGGGGGTGGCCAGGCCACGTGGCGCCTGCAGGGAGGCAGGGGCCTTGCACACTTGCGTCCCCGCAGCTCTGCAGGGAGCAGCGACGCTCTGGCCTCCTCGGCTTGATTGCTCCTGCTCCTGCCGTGTCCAGGGTGATCCTCTGGCTCCCGGCGGGCCAACCTCACCCTCTTTTACCCCGCCCGCTCCTTCCCCCTCTGGCTTGGCCAAGGCCGCAGGGCAGGACTGCTCAGGGCTCCCAGGACAAGGCCTCCACCTCCTGGTGCCCTCGCTGCCCCATGACCTTGCCCCTGCAGCCCCTCTGCCGGGAATGCCCCAGGGCCTCAGGTGCCCTTGTTTCCTGAGAGGGGCTTTCCCTGACAGCGTGACCCCACCCAGTACCTCTAGGGAAATCTCAGGGGTGGAGCAGTCAGACACTGGCCGCTTCTCACGTCGCCCCGCCATCGCTGCTCCGGCGGTTGCTTCTGCGTCGGTCACTGTCAGCTGTGGTTTGTGGTGCGTTGTCCTCCTGGATCAGAAGCTTCTGCAGAGTTCTCCGCCCTGCGCACATTTGTCACACGCCCAGCATCCCGCTCTGCAGCCCTTTCCAGCAGCCTGTGTCATGAGGTATTTGGGGTTCAAAGGTGGTGCAGGTCGGGTTGGGGACTGTGTCCCCCAGGCCTAGTGGTCTGAGCCCGGCTCCTGCCCCCTCTGGGGGTCTCACTGGCCCCTCCTGCTTGTGGTGCTGCCCCTAGAGCCGCTGGGGGGTGGTGCGCCTGTGGGGACATGGCACCAAGCAAGGCTGAGTTGGCTGAGTGTGTGGAGAGATGACACCACTCTGAAGAGACTCTAGTGGGAGCGGGAGGGTCCAGCTGGTGCCGTCCTCCAGAGAAAGGCAGAGGGCACCCAAGGTGCCACACGTGTGGGTACAGCAGCGTCCCTGCCCAATGCGGGCGCCCACTGGAGAGAGAACATGAGGAGCCTGGCCTGAGCATGGTGCCGTCGTGACAACTGTCCTCCAAATGACCACAACAAATACTGAGCAGCCCAGGGACCAGAGTCGGCGGGGCGGCCATAGCAGCTGCTGGATGCCAGGCCCAGGGCAGAGAAGGCCAGCTCTCTGTGTCCACAGCCCTGCCACAAACCACAGGAACTCACGGAGCCCAATGTCCCTGTGATCCTCACCTGCACCTGCTTGTCGTCCTGGCAGAATTGCCATAGAGGCGGCTCTGAACCACCTGAGTATGGGCAGTGGGCACTGGCCCCGTGACACAGCGGCTGCCTCGCTGCCCCTCCCCGCAGTGTCCCTTCCCCTCACCCTCATAAGGGGCCACGTCCACTGCCCCGGCTACAGGTGACAAGCCACAGCGAAGGCCACCAGTAAAGCGAGGCACGCACTCTGAGTTTAGACGTGTCAGGGAGGCACTACCACACCTCGGGACCTGGTCACCCCAGCAGCCATCCTTATGGCACACCTGGAGGCTTGGACGCTTCCAGGTGGGAGCCCATGAGGATGAGGATGTCCCTGTCATCTCCACACCTCAGGCACGGCAGAGACCGTGGTCACAGTGTTCATCACCAATGCAAGCAAAGTGACCAGACCTCGAGGAAACTCCCAAGTCAGAGACGCTTGTCCAGGGAGAGGATCTGCTGGCGGACACAATTTCATGACTGAATGCAACCTGCACTCACGGAAGAGAGGGCTCCCATCACCGAGTTCTGCTAGCTGCACCCTGCAGGGGCCTTCCTGGGGTCCCCAGACACCGCCCACACACCTGCAGAGTGTGCGTGGCAGGGGCAGTGTCACACGGTGTGCAGGTGATGCGTTTGGGGGTCTGGAATCCAAGAGGCTTCGGTGAAAACTGAGAGAGAAGCTTAAGAGGTAGCCGAAAACAAGATGCTTCCCAAAATGTAAACACTTTCCTTTGTGTTGGGAATTACCAGTTAGAAATGAAATTAAAATGTTCCGTTTAAGGCCGGCCCGTGGCTCACTTGGTAGAGTGCGATGCTGATAACACCAAGGCCACGGGTTTGGATCCTATATAGGGATGGCTGGTTTGCTCACTGGCTGAGTGTGGTGCTGACAATACCAAGCCAAGGGTTGAGATCCCCTTACCGGTCATCTTTAAAAAAAAAAAAAAAATGTTCCGTTTATAATAGCAACAAAAACTGTAGAAAGCCTGGAAGCACGTACAGCAGGAAGGATCGAGACTCTTCCAAGAACAGGAGAACGAGCCACGAGCAACTAACCCCGCGTTGCAAACTCAAAACATCGCGCTGTGCCTCATAAATACACACGATTGTTAGTTGTCAACTAAAAAAGAAATTTAAAAAAAGACAGACACTGTCTGCATGTAAAGATTTTATTCTGTAAAAAGTTGGTCCTTCCCAAATTCATATAAAAAGCCACTGCAGTTACAATAAAATCCCAGCCCTTTCTGGTTTGCTTTTGAATGGGGGTGGGGGAGCTTGCCTTTGTTTTTTAAAATCTAACAAATGTGAAAGTAGACAAACTGTTTTTGAAAAAGAAAACAAATGTCCCCCTGATGTCAGAACGCTCTCTGGGCTGCTGTCATTAAAACCACACAGTCCTGGGCCGGCCCCGGGGCTCACGCGGGAGAGCGCGGCGCTGGGTTTGGATCCTATATATGGACGGCCGGTGCGCTCACTGGCACCGTGCCGAGGGTTAAGACCCCCTTACCGGTCAGGAAAAAAAAAAAAAAAACGCACAGTCCTGACGGGGCGGGGGGCACGCGTGGACATGCATGGACACGCCCAGGGCCCCGGAGCTGAGGACAGACGGGTGGCAACCAGTGGACAAACTCACGTTCCTTTCAAATGATCTAGGTATTTTTAAATTATAAAAATATTACCAGAAACAGAGGAAAGCCATTTTATCATCTTGGGTTGGAGAAGGTCCTCCTAAGAAGCTGCTAAAGAAAAAAAATCCGATTTCACCAGTTAAAAAGTGGAGGTTTCGAATGTGAGAAGACACGTAAACAAAGCTAAACGGTGCATGACAGCCGTGAGCATGCGTGTGGCGCCAGGCCAAGGGTCAGGCCCCACGGTACAAAGCGTGTGCCCAAAACCACCACGATTGGGTAGGAGGCCAGCGCTGCCCAGGGGGCACTGAGAGGAAAAATTAAAACCACAACGGATACAGCATGTGCTTGGTCTCAGTCATGGTGACAGGGGGCAAAGCAGCAGCAGGTGGGAGCAGGGTGGGGGCGTGGGCACTTAAACCAGTTGGTCACTTAGGCAGGAAGTTTGTCAGCAGCTGTGAATTGTGAACGGACGTGGCCTGGGACCCTGCAGTCCCACTTTCCAGGACTGAGCTTCACAAACTTGGTGTGGAGCACAAAGACGTCCACACGGGGGCGCTCACCAGAGCGTCGACTGTGACAGGAGAACGTCCAGTGGCCTCAGTATAAGGGGAGGGACCTCCACTGCCTGAGCACCTATGTGTCACGGGGTCCCCAAGGGCATGGAGCCCAGCCCTATCCTCCATGAACCTTTAGGACGCATAGAGGCGTGGTTGGGTGGCAGGCTTCCCCTGGTGAGACGGAGACCCCAGGGACTGACAGCCGTCCTGGCCCCCAGCCCAAGGTGTGAGTTTTTGAAGAATACATCTAAAAAGGAAAGCCCCCACCCTTCAGAGACGTGCAGCCATCAGGGAAGGGGGTCCTGGCCTCTGTGCCCTGGGAGAGTGGGGGCTGGGAGATGGGAAGCCCGGGAGGGGACTGTGGGTGCAGCTGAGCCAGCGCAGACCCTAGACCCGAGCGCGGGAGGGCAGCCTGGGTGCCCAGTGCTGCTGCTGCACCTCCTCAGGAGAATCCCCGTGGAGGGAGCTGCTGTCCTGGCCTCGCATGTGTGGGCCCCGAGACGCTCACTCCCGGTTCAGGGGAGCAGCGGCCGTGCGCAGAGATGGCACAAGGCGCTGATGGCCCGTGGTGCCCGTCAGGAGAATCCCCGTGGAGGGAGCTGCTGTCCTGGCCTCGCATGTGTGGGCCCCGAGACGCGCACTCCCGGTTCAGGGGAGCAGCGGCCGTGCGCAGAGATGGCACAAGGCGCTGATGGCCCGTGGTGCCCACAGGCTCACATCTACTCCCTGGGGGCCACCCTGAAGGCTGCCCTGGAGTACGTGGTGGAGCCGGAGCTGGAGCCCAGGCTGAGCCAGGACCTGGAGGTGCTGCTGGGCCAGATGCAGGCGGAGGACCCCCAGGACCGGCCTGACCTTGAGGTGAGCTCCCCCCAACCCTCCACGTGCCCAGCACCACATGAACACCCAACGCGTGCGGGCCAGCAGCCTCACTCGGGCTCCTCGACCAGAACTGAATCGCGCTGCCTTTGTTTAAATAAGGACTTGATTTTTTTATTGTACGTTTGTGTTGTGGGAGATTCTGTCTTATAATTATCATGGGCTGAACGGAATTGCCTGGTTTTCTGTAAGCCCAGAAAATGACACAGCAGGTGGGCAGGCTCCGGGGATATCGGCCACCACCTTCAGAAGGACACGGTGTGGTGTAAGGCCGCAGGTCCCAGGGGCGGGGCTTCCTCCTGGGTGGCCTCCTGCCTGAGACATGCACTCGTGCCCGCAGAGCATCATGGCGCTGTGTGAAGAGAAGATGCAGCTCACGTCCTCCTGCCGCCTGTGCCGGAGTCTCTCGGCCGTGGGGAGGCGGGTGCTCTCCATCGAGTCCTTTGGAGCATTTCAGGGTAGGCACGTACGCCCACATGTGCATCTGTGCACATATTCACACATGTACACATGCGTACGCGTGTAGTGTGTATATACACACGTGTATGCATGTGCACACGTGTCTTCACACGCATATCCACATGCACAACAGATATGCTTATATACATCCTGTGCACACACAATAACACGGATCACATGCTCACTCATAAATGACCCTATAGACACCCACGCTCACACACGCACGTGTATTCAAACAGAGCAGTGTGCCCCCCTGTACTCACATACCCACACTCACTTGCTCACAGTCACACACACGTACAAACATGCACACATTTACAAGATGCACACACTTGCACTCCACACTAAGGCACACACTCAGGACACTGGTGCAAGCTCTGCGACACCCACACAACTGGAGGTCGAGGAAGCTGGTCATCTCTGTCCCAGTTTCATGAGCATGTTGGTAAATGGATGTGGGATCTTTCACAATTAACTTCCGTTTGCCAGCACCACAAAGCATCTGGCGGGTCCGCATGCGTCACAGGGCAAAGCCACTGATGTCACTTTGGTGGTGTTCACAGCTCTCATTAGATCCTGGAGTGGTCTCTGATCCCTTTGAGCAGATGCTGCGTCTGCACTGGGTTGTTGCCTGTAGCTCGGAGCCTCGGGGGGCCTCAGGAAAGGGGAGCCCAGTCACAGGAGTCTCGCGGTGGCCTCAAGGCCCTCCCGCGCAGCCAGCCATGCTCCGAGCAGAGTCAGTGTTTGTGATGCTGCCCCAGGCAACTGTGCTAACACAGCAGACAGCAGAGCCCCCACAGTGCCGCGGGGAATGGCACAAGTCACTCAGGGGGCACGCACGTGTCTACGGCCACTCACGCTGAGACGTGCATGGAGACTGTCCCCAGGACACCGTGGCTAGAGTCAGGCTCTCCCTCTGGGGAGTATCACTCAAGTGATGGCAATGGAAAAACCATGAGCTTCTGGGTGAGATAATTAGCTGGGCCCAGAGCTGCAAGAGGGAGGCCCAGGAGCCTTCTGGGGCCTCTTTAATTAGCAGGATTAGGTGGTTAATGAGGCAGGTGAGGAAGTTTCTGGGGCCTGCACTGAGGGAAGGGGTGGGGGCCTGGGAGCGCAGGACAGGAGCCCCCATCCTGCGAGACCCTGTGCTGGGGGTCTGTGATGATGGGCGGAGGAGGGGGTCCTGCAGGAGCCTGGGGCAGAGGTGGCCAAGGCGGGGGTCCCTGGCAGGGGCCTCCATGGTAACCATGTCTTGCTTTGTGTCCAGATGTCAGTGAGACCACCTGGAGGGGGAGGCCTGTCCCCAGAAGCACAGGGCCCAGGAGGCTGCCTGGGGACCTTGGGGCTGACTCAGGGGCCCTGCCTGCCCCAGAGCACCTGCCCCTGATCTCTGCCCCCAAAGGCCCAGACCGGGAGACCGGCCGGGGCCCCAGACCCCCGCCTCCCAAGCCTCTGCTATCGGCCCCTGTGAAAAACGGTGAAAGCCACGGCCAGGAGGGGCTGGCTAGCCTCATCCTGGACACCAGATGCCCCCTGGGTGAGCTGGACAGAGGCTTCCTCAAGAGGAGCCGTCTGAGGAAGGTACAGTCCTTCCCCAGGCTGCCACCCACCGGCCCCGAGGCCAGCGCCTTCTGCCTGCAGCTGACCTCCACAAGCCAGCTGCCCATACCCGAATTCTCCCCTCCGGACCCCAGGAAGGTCTTTCTGGAGGGGAAAAATGGCCTTTCTAGCTTCCAGGCACAGCCCAAGTGCAGACCATGGCCCGAGCAGGAGCCCGCAATCCAGCTGGTGGGGGCTCCAGGCGCAGGCCACAGTGGGGACAGGCAGCCTAGGGTCTCAGGACAGCCCAAGACTTCAGTCCCTGGCCAAGGACCTGCAGAGGAAAGACCCCTGTCCCATCCCGTGGACCCTCAAGATGCAGACCATAAGGCCCACAGTGCGGGGAACAACGAGGAGATTCCGGAAGGAGCCAGGCAGCCTGGAAGTGCAGCCTCCGAGCAGGTGGGTGGCCCAGGGCCGCGTGGGCGGGGGGTGCCGTGAGTGGTGGCCGCACTGCCTGGGTCCTTCTTTAATGCAGGGAAGGTAGCCTTAACCCTCACTCTGACAATAATTGGGAGGCGTCCTCCAGCTCCCCCAGCCACACACAGGTGCCACCTGCACACAGCCCAGCCCCACGCGGTCGCGGAAGGAGCATGTCCTACGTCGGTCTTCCTCCCGCCAGCGGGGCCCACAGCCCCAGCTCCCACAGGGGTCGACTCAGGGGCTCGGCTCCCAGTCCTAACACTCAGGGCCTTCCTCTTCTACGTCTTCTGATTGTTTAAATGTTAGAAACCCAAACCGTGGGTTGAGACTGAGATGCCAGGAGCGTCTGTGCCTGCGCAGCCGCTGCTGCGTCCCGGCTGAGGCCGGCCCCGTGCCGCTGCTGGGTGGGGCTGGGATGGCAGGGTGACCAGCGCCCGCCTGGCTTTGCTGACCAGAGGACGGGGGATGTCGTCCTGTGATTTTTATTTTTATTCTTACCCCAATGAGCGTTTGAGGGTGATTTACGTGAAAAATATGGTGACTTTAGAACAAAAGTCCATCTTGGAGTCCCGAGATGCTGAAGGGCCTTCCTCCTCCTGGGCCTGGTGCACCATGTACTCCGTCCACATTCCAGCTCTCCCACGGCCTTCCTTCTTGGTACACCTTCCCACGCACGACACCCACTTTCCAGACGGGTAAACCGAGGCACCCACTGGCAGAGCGGCCCGTCATAGGCGGCGCCCTGAGGGGCAGAGCTACGACCTCAAGCTCCACACAGAGCAAAACTGACCAAAAGCCTAGTATCGTCCTAACCACTAGGATTCCCCGCCCCAAAACCAAGCACACCCTTGTCCCAGGGTCAGGGCCCACCTGGCACAGGCACAGCCTGTCAAGCATCAGGGCTGGTCCAGAGCCAGGGATCCACCATCCTGGGTCCCAAGCTCAGTTCTCCAGCTCCCATGTGTAACCCATACTGTTGGGGGGCCTGGGGCCGCAGAATGCAGGCCACCCACCCAGCCCGGCACAGACAGCCCATGAGCTGGGAAGAGCCGCAGGACAGAAACTGTTGCCTGTCTCAGCCTCCGAGTGCTCGAGGGGCCTTGGAGGGGGTCTCTGGTGAAGACCCTCGTCTCTGGAGCCTTCTGCTAAGGCACGTGCTTCTGATTCGAGAGGGTGAGGGCTTTGGTCCCAGCTCCGTGGGCCTCCAAGTGGAAGACTCCATTCCGGGCTGATGCGTTCTTCTGACTTCAGGACTTGTGTGTGTGAAAATACACATGATATGAATTTTACCACTTTAATCATCTTTTTGGTTCTGTTTGCTTGTTTTGGAGGCTGGCTGGTACAGGGATTGCACCGTGGACCTCAGTGTTATGGGCACCACGCACTGACCCACTGAGCTAGCCGGCCAGCCCCGCACATTAACCGTTTTTAAGTCTAGAGTTTGGTGGTATTTCATGTGCTCACACCGCTGTCAGCCAGCACCACGTCCATCTCCAGAGCCTTCCCATCTTCCCAGACTGAAACTCTGTCCCTGTCCACAGCAAGTCCCCACCCCTCCCGAGCCCCGTGTAGCCAGGACCCCACTTCTGTCCCTGAGCTTGATGCCCCAGGTAGCTCGTGTCAGGGGAGCCCTGCGGTGTTTCCTTTTGTGCCAGCGTGTTTCACTCAGCTCAACGTCTTCCAGGTCCACCCATGCTGTCGTGTGTGTTGGAATTTCCCTCCTTCTTCAGGCTGAGTCCTGCTCCACCATGTGGAGGGACCACCCTGTGTCTCTCCATCGTCAGTCGATGGACATCTAGGTGGTTTGCCCCCTCAGCCACTGTGACTAAGACTGCTGTGAACCTAGGTGTACCAATATCTCTTCAAGACCCTGCTTTCAATTTTGGGGGGTGTGTACCCAGAAGTGGAGTTGGTTTTTCGAGGAGCAGTGCACTGTTTCCTGCAGTGGCTGCACCATCTCACATCCCACCGGCGTGCACGAGGGCTCCAAGTTCTCCATGTCCTCGTCAACACTTGTTTTGATGTCAGGACTTTCCCGGCCCCTTTTGTCAGGCATGCATCGTGGTCGGGGTGAAGTGGTTCTTGTGCTGTCACCATCTGCTGGAAATCCTTCCTGCGGCGTCTGGTGGGGCCACCAGCTGGGTCCTGTCCACACTGAGTTGCTTCTCTCCCCTGCAGTGGGTGTCCCTGCAGGACCTCTTGTCCCAGCTGGGCCGGCCCTTCAGGGAGTACGAGCTGTGGGCCCTGTGCCTCGCCTGCCTGCGTGCCCTGCAGACGCACACCGCACACCCAGGTGACCGATGCAGCCCACCCTGCCCAAGCCCAGGGACTCAGGGCCAGCACGGGTCTGCCAGAGCAGGAGCAGTGTCCACATTGATGGGGGCAGCATCCACACTGGGGACAGTGTCCACACTGGCAAAGGGGGCTCGGCCTGCCTGGGGCACCCTGGGGAGCATCTCTGCACTGGGGGCCAAGGGGCAGATGCTTACAATGCGACTCCTGCATAAAGAGGGGGGAGCCTGTGTACAGGTGTCTCTGACCCACACATCCTGAGGGGGTGATGTGGTGTGGGAAGGTCGGGGAGGGATCTTAGACATTGCGCTGGTTTGTGGCCTCCAAAAGTTCAACCCCGACAGACAGCAGGACCCATGGACGGAACATCTGTGGTATTAAAACATCACGGGCAGGGATGAGGACAATGTCTACAAGGGCGGGGGAGGGGCTGCCTGGCTCTAGCTGCCCACACCTTGTGCCCCAGAGCTGCCCGGCAGCCGGGCCTCAGGCCGGGGCTTGTGACCTGCAGGGCACGGTCGTCACCGCACGCCTCCTCTTTGTTCAGCCCCTTTTCATTCCCAGCTAGCAGCGCCTGATGCAGCCACGTGGTGCCAGCCGCTGCAGCTCTGCCCGGTGGGAGGGAGGGGTGCAGCTCAGGGGCCCCCCAGGCCCTGTCCCCCCCCAGCCACTCTGCCAGGGGCCTCTGTGGTGGGAGGAGGCTGCGCCCCCTGGTGACATGGGGGTCTGTGGGGCAGGCGGCACGTGTCCTGCCTACGTGGACGGTGCCTGCCTGATGGGGACTGGTGGGGGCGCTGCCCATCCTGACTGCGGCTCCACAGGCCCCGAGAGAGCAGGGTGGGCCCGCCTGCCCTGACCCCGCTCTGTTTGCAGCCTGCCTGTGCCTGGACTCTGTGCTGGTGGCTGAGGACGGGGCTGTGCTCTTTGGGCCACCCCCTGCCAACGGTGGGTACTCAGGGTCATCCCCGGGCGGTCCCGGCATGTGTTTGTTGGGCTGAAGGGAAAACTGAGCCGGGTTTTCTCTCTTAGGCTCTTACGACTCGTTCTTCCTGGCTCCCGAAGTGGCAGAGGAAAAGCTGGGGACTGAAAAGGTAACTGGGCCCTTCCCTGTCCTTCCTCACGGCTTCCTGCTCGCCCCTGTCCCCAGCCCTCAGCAGGCCTAGCGTCAGGACTCGGGGAGTCATGGTGGGTCCCCAAATGCAGCTCCACGTCCGGCCCCTCGGCTCCTCCTGGCAGGTGCCTCCCCCCTCCCAGGGCCGCATGGCCGAGGCCCCGGTGGGGGCAGCCTGGGCAGGATCCCGCATGGACAACTCTGAGTCGCCCCTCCTGGCTGACCAGAGCCGAGGGCTGAACTTTCAGGAATATCTGCAAGGCACTTGTTAAACACAGCCAGTATCAAGAATTAAATTACACAAACTGTAATGCAATGAAATTGATTATATTCAAAACCACCATAGAAGTTCCACCCTGGGAAGGTGGAGATGACACGTCCCTGCTCCTCCCGCCGAGCGCAGCTAAACAGCCTGCACTCTGCGCAGAGCGGGCACGAGACGATCGACCTGCACCGGGGAGAGAAGAAGCAACATGGCGGCAAGGGCCCTGGGTTTCTTCTTGCCTCATTATCAAGATCTGGAGCTTAAGAAGCCAGCACTAGGCACAGACAGAAAAAAAGCCTCAACAAAAGCCTGGGCCCTCTAGCCAACGAGCCAGGAAGGAACCGCTAGCAAGACATTTTTAGACATCATCCACCCTACTCCAGCCAAACACCACAGAAAACACCGTGGCCCCACCCAAGCCAGCAGAGACAGATGTGGAACCTGAGCTTAAGCCCGTAAGACTAAAGAGGCTCCCAGCACCTGCCCAGCCAGGCAGCATCAGAGGTTGAGCAGGAGCCAGGACCTTCGTCCCCACCAGCCTGTACTGAGATGTCAGTGGAGACCACGTGGGGCCTTGGACGTCCACCCACCCACCCATAATGGGGCCCGCTCCGGCTGGGTGGTGTCAGAGGAGGTCTCCGGAGCAGCGGTAGTGCGGCAGTGAGCAGCCCCCCAGGACTGCAAGACGAGGCGCTCCCACCCTCCAGCCAGGACTCCCCGCCCACCCAGCAGCAATGAGGGGCCCCCTCCTCGGGAGTCGTGGGGCCAACTGAGCAACCCGGACTCCTGCCCCCACCGGGCAATAAGCAGGCAGTGCCAAGGTGGAGATGACACGTCCCTGCTCCTCCCGCCGAGCGCAGCTAAACAGCCTGCACTCTGCACGGAGCGGGCACGAGACGATCGACCTGCACCGGGGAGAGAAGAAGCAACATGGTGGCAAGGGCCCTGGGTTTCTTCTTGCCTCATT
>NW_007729139.1:243016-256901 GCF_000696425.1 Galeopterus variegatus
TTTTTTTTTTTTTTTTTTTTTGTCCTTTTCCGTGTCCGGCAACGGATCGCAACCCTCGGTGTTGCCCCCGTGCCTCGCTCAGCCAGTGAGCGGGAGCCGGTCTGTATGTGGGATCCGAACCCTCGGCAGGAGCGCCTCCGCACCTCCCAAGTGGCGCACTAGCGCAGTGCGCCACCGGGCCGGCCCTCAAAGAGGAAGTCTTAAGGAGAGTTTTAAAAATACACCGAACTATGTGAAAATGACCATGCGGCACGTCCAGATCTGTGAGATGCAGCTAAAACAGAACCAAAAGGGAAATTTATAGCACTAAATGCGTACATTAGAAAAGAGGCAAAGTCTCAACTTGGTGACAGAAGCCCCCACCTTAAGAACCCCAGCAAGCAGAGGCAAGCAAATAAAGATAAGAGCAGAAATCAGTGCAACTGAAAACAGAAAAACGGAGAAAATCAGTGAGATAAAGACTTGGTTCTTGGGAAAGAGCAATAAAATTGACGAACTTCTAGCAAAACTGACAAAGGGAAAAAATAGAGAAGACGCAAATTACCAGTATCAGGAATGACACAGGGGATCTGGCCACAGACCCTCCAGGCATCAGAAGGCTAATAAGAGAAACTGCAAACAACTCTACACATCGACTCGACAACTTCTGTGAAATGGACCAATTCTGCGAGAAACACAAACTACTACAACTCACCCAATGTGAAATAGATTGTTGGAACAGCCCTATAGCTCTTGAGAAAGTAGAATTTATAATTTTAAAACTCTCCTAAAATATATCTCTAGGCTCAGATGGTTTTACTAGAAAATTATACCAAATGTTTAAAGGAGAATTAACACCAGTTCTACACAATCTTTTCCAGAAAACAGAAGAGGGAGGGATACTTCCCAATTTATTTTATGAAGCTGGTATTACCCTGCTACCTAAATCAATGACAGTATCAAAAAATCAGTATCTCTCATGAATATAAAGGCAAAAATTCTTAACAAAATATATGCAAATAGAAGTCAGCAATATATAAAAACAAATATTCACCATGACAAAGTGGGGTTTATTCCAGGAATACATATCTGGTTCAATATTTGAAAATCAACCAATGTCGCCTAACATATTAACCAGCTAAAGAAAAAAAAAAAAACATAACCAAATTAATCAATGCAGAAAAACCATTTGATAAAATTCAACAGCTATTCATGATTAAAAATATAAAAATAAAAAAACTCTCCAAAAAATAGGAAGAGAAGAAACTTCCTCAAATTGATACAAAGCATTATCTACCAGAACAAAAACAAGACAAAAGACCTTACAGCTGACATCATACTTAATGGTTAAAGACCGAACACTTTCCCCCTAAGATTGAGACAAGGTGAGGGTGCCCACTCTCACCAATCTTATCCAGCAGGGGGCTAAACGTTCTAGCCACTACAACAATGCAAGAAAAGCAACTAAAAAGCATAAAAGCAGGAAAGAAGAAACAAAATTGTTTGCAGATGACACAGTTGTCTACATAGAAAATCCCAAGATTAGGGCCGGCCCGTGGCTCACTTGGGAGACCGCGGTGCTGACAACACCAAGTCAGGGGTTAAGATCCTCTTACCAGTCATCTTAAAAAAAAAAAAAGAAGAAGAAGAAAATGTCAAGAATCTACGCACACACACTCCCTCCTAGAACTTACAATTGAGTTCTGCAAAGTCACGGGCTATAAGATAAAAAATTTTTAAATCATTTTTATTTCTGATACTAGCAGTAAATATGTGGACAAAAAAACTTTTAATTCAATTCATTTACAATTACTCCAAAAAATGAACTACTTAAATGTAAGGCAGTGGAACGGAACAGAGAGCCCAGAAACAGACCCACATAAACACGGTCAGCTGGCCTTTGGCAAAGGACAAAAGCCAGTGCGACAGAGACAGCCTTCCCAACAAGTGGTGCGGGAACAGCTCGACAAATGTTAGAAAGGAATCCAGACGCAGACCTTAACCTTTCAGAAATTCAGTCAAAATGCATCATAGACGCATGCAAAACCGCAAAGCTTCTAGAAGATAACATAGGAGGAAATCTAGGCAACGAGTTTCTAGACAACACCAAAGCACGTCTATGAAAGAAAAAAGTGATGTTAGACTTCATTAAAACGAGAAATTTCTGCTCAGAAGAAGACACTGTTAAGAGGGAAAAAAGATGTGCCACAGACTGGGAAAAAATATCTGCACAACACCTGATAAACGACTTTTATCCCAAATATACAAAGAGCTCTTAAAAGTTAGCAATAAGAAAAAAAACAGGCCAGTTAAGAAGGGGGCACAAGGTCGGAAAGACACCTCTCGAAAGGACATACGCAGATGGCAGATAAGCACATCGGGCATTACAGAACTGCATGTTATAAGGTGAGACGCCGCTACGTACCTACTGGAATGACTAAAATCCCGAGTACTGACAACATCAAATGCTGGCGAGGATGCAAGGCACCAGGACGTCTCACCCGCGCTGGTGCAGGTGGGGAGTGGCACAGCCACTGGAGAACAGTTTGGCAATTTCTTTAAAAACTAAACACACAACTACAGTACAACCCAGATATTGCACTCCCAGGCTTAATCCTAGAGAAATGAAACTCATGTTTACAGAAAGTCCTGTGTATGAACGTTTACAGCAGCTTTATTCATAATAGCTCCAAGCTGTAAACCGCCCAGTGTCCCTCAAGGGATGGATGGTCACACGAGCTGTGGGACATCCACGCCGTAGAACCCTGCCCAGCCATAGAGAGTGGAGCACTGGCAACGCGACAACCTGGCTGCATCTCCAGAAGATCATGCTGAGAGGAAAGAGGCAGCCCCGGAAGGTCGCGTAGTGTGGGATTCCACCTGTGTGGCCTTCTTGAAATGACAGAACTGTAGCTAGGACAGCAGACTAGAGCGCCAGGGCTTAAGGAGGGGCCGGGCGGGAGGAAGGCGCATGCGGCTGTGAAGGGCTCATGAGGGTCCTGGGGTGGCGGATGTTCTGTGGCTTGGCTGTGTCAACCCCAGTGTGCTGGCCGTGACATTGTACAGTTTTGCAGGATGCTGCTATTGTGGGAAACTGGGCGCAGTGGAACCTCTCTGTCTTATTTCTTACAACTGTATGTCAGTCCACAATTACCTCACAGAGCAAAGTTTAAACGTTTAGTAAGTACTCAAGACTCATCTCCTAAGGATTGGACGGTAGTTGACTGTCATCTGTGCCCTCGGGCTGTCCACGTCTGCTGCGTCTGGGTGGTGGAAGCTCCACACAGAGGTGAGCTGCTCCACGGCTCTTCCAGCCCCACGTTCATGGCGCCACGCTGGCAGCTGGCGTCAGCCACAGGGGGGTGTCTATGCCGTGGAGATCGGCCAGCACTGTCCATCAGGCCTTGGTTTATGGTTCTGTGGCTTGTTCAGCTTCAACGAAGTGCCAGGGAAATGTAACCGGTGGGATGAAATGCGAGAGCCTGCTGAAGGCGGGCAGCCCACAGCGAGGACGTGCTCCCCCGGCGTCCAGCACCTGTCCTCTGGGCTGCGAAGCGTCGCTCAGAACAAGGGAAGCTCCAGCACGCCCCGTCCTGTCTCGCCTTCCTCTCGCCGACCGAGCTGAAACAAAACATCACCAGCATTCGCGCCGGAAGCACCCGACCTGCACAGGTGGACTCTGGATGGCAAAGCTGGTACAATTAACACGGGCCGTCAGCGAGGATCAGGGGCCCTAAAGAACCCACGGAAAAGAGCGCACGGGGGACGAGCTGCGTGCGGAGCGCCCCTCGCCTCAGCAGCATGGAGTGAACCACATGTGCACGTGGAGGCACGCGGTTGTGCAGAGCCACCTGTGAGCCGCTTAGCAGCACGCTGGGGCTGGGGCTGGGGCTGGTCCCCCTCAACTTCCCCGTCACTGTGGCCATGAGGAGAGCCCAACGCAGGGCAGCCCGGCTGAGGCTTTTCACACCTGAGCAGACTCAGGTGGGGGTGGGGGCTTGTTAAACATACATACCCCAGGCCCTGCCTCTGGGTTCCGAAATGGGAGCCTGGGATGGGGGCTGCCAGGCTCTGAGATGGTGCCTCGGGGTCCCTCTGGGGAGCCCGAGCAGGGGCATTTCTGTGGACACGATAGACCTACAGGCCCCATCCCCCTCTCTCTGCCTCCACCCAGGCCTCCGTGTACTGTGTGGCCGCCATCCTGTGGACCACAGCCAAGTTTAGCGTCCCCCGCAACCACAAGCTGGCTCTGCCACGCAGGCTCAAGACCCTCCTCCTGGACATGGCCAGACGCAGTGCCCTGGAGCGGCCATCTGCAGCTGAGGCCATCAAGGTAACCACACTGCTGTCATGACCCCCCACCCACGGCCCCAATGGCCTTGGACAGGGCCACTGTGGCTGAGCCAGGCAGGCAGGGGGAGCGGCCAGAATGCAAGTCCTTGTTTCTAGGAAAAGTCAGCCTGACCCCTGGCTTTCAAGCAGGCCAGAAGAGTAGGTTTCATTTTGTGGCCCATCTGTGCGGGCAGACAGTGTGGGGTCTCTGCCGGCTCACCACAGGGACGCTCCTCCCAGAGCGCCCCCTCTCCTCAGGGTGTCCTGGGGCCACATGCTGACCCCTGCCCTTGGGCCCTGATGGAGGGGAGCAGGGAGAGGCCCCCACACCCTGAACGCCCCACACCGTCCACAGCCTCGAGCCACCTCCTTTGGGGGTCCCACCAGCCTCCCCCTTCCCCTTCTGGCCTCCCCTCCCAGGACTCGGACCTTGGGGCGGGCTCTAGCCACCCTCCCCAGCGTGGCATCTGCCCGCACCCAGCAGGCAGAGTAGGTGCCCAAACCTCAGCCTGTGCGGACGCGTGGACTGTGTCCCACTTCCAGGTGTGCGGTGGTTACCTCCTTCAGCGAGGCATGGACAGCGGGAAGATCTTAGCCCACCTGAGGGCATCCACCTGTAAGGTAAGGTGCTCTCCAGAGCACAGCGCAGCCTGCACCTGCCAGTTGCCCACACACCCCTGTTTTTCATTGTGTATAATTCTCCATAGATTTACGGAGAATTCAAGGAAGAGGTGGGGGATAACACTCTGCCCTTCGGACAGAGCTGTTTTAGCTTTTTCCATCAACTTGAACGAGCTCGCCAAGGATCTGCTCCCAGCAGCCCCACACCCAGGGTCTCTGTTGGCCACCGTGCCTTGCATGGGGACTTTTCAGCTAGCGTTGGTAGGAGGGTCAGAAAGCATGACACTCAGTCATTGGCAGCATTTCCAAAGGTGCCCGTCGGCTTCCTGGGTGCACTGACTGGGGCCAGCAGGATCAGAAGGGGTCCCAAGGTCCTGGGGTCCCCAGGATGACAGACCAGCACCTCCAGGGCATAGACCCCAGCGAGCTCTGGGAGTGTGGGCTCTGGGTCTCAGATTGCAACATCATCTTCCTGTTCCCTAGAAACCTGCCAAAACCTTGCCGAATTGGGAAGCGAAGGACGCCCTAATGGCTCCTGTTCCAAACAGAAATAGGCCGACTCCAAATCTAGGACGTGGAACCTCCATGCCAGGCCCCTGAGCACCAGCAGGAGGCTCCACGGAGGCTCAGGGTGGGCAGGGGCACACACGTGGGTGTCAGCCGCTCTGGAAGAGAGGCATCCACCGTGCACTCCGGGAGCCTCTGCTGCCCCCTTGACTGGGGCTGTCTGCGTCCCCCACCCAGGTCTACCAGGAGGAAGAAACCATCAGTCTCCAAAATGCTTTCTCGGTGGTTGAACTAAAACCCGGCACAGCGCCTGCTCCTGAACCCAGCCCAGGTGGGCCCCTGCCCTGACCATCCCTCGCTCAGCCCCTCCTGCGCCGCTGGCACCTGCACCCCATGTCCACGGCTGCCCCGTCTTTGGGAGTCCAGCCCTGAGTGGACACCCGCAACCAGACATCACCCAGAAACCCAGGGCCACATGTCCTGAGCTCAACCCGCCTGCACCTGCCTGGCCTCTCCCGGTCCTTCCCAGCCGGCTCTGCCGCCCGGCCTCTATCTCGTCAAACCACCCCCGCGCAGGCCTCCCTCCACCCAGCCCCATGGTGCAACCCCCCAGTTCTCTCCTGCCGGTCTCCCCCACACGCAGAGCCCACCATGTCTCAGTGCCCACCTGCACCCCCCGCAGCCCGTTCTCAGCAGGGCCTAGTCCTTCTGGTCCTCACTGCAGCCATCCCCTGAGCACTGGTCACACCCCACCTTCCAGCTCCAGGGCCAAGCCCGCAGGGAAGGGGCCCTTGGGGGAAGGGAGGGCTGCAGACCCTGCACGGAAATGCCAAATCACCCTAGGGCCTCTGCCAGTCCCCCGCCACCCCCGCCTCTCTGTCCCCAGGCTTCCTGCCAGTCAGTGGTGACACCAGGCTGGTTGCCATGCCAGGGCCCCTGCCTGGCCATCCCTCCTGCTGGGAAGGAGCCCCCAGGCTGCCAGCAGCCTTCACCTCCGAGGCCACTCACTTCAAGCCCATCGTCCTCCCCCAGGATGCAGGTGGAGCCAGGTGAGCATCCCCACCCCCGGTGGGCAGGGTACCAGGCTCAGGTAGCCCCTCCTGAGTTCCCTCTTCGTCCTTCCCACAGGGACCAGCTGGCCTTGTCCTCAGGGCCAGCTGAGAGGCCCACAGAAAGGAGCCGCCCGCCAGACAGGGAGGACACAAAGGAGCATGAGCCTGAGTCCCCCGCTGGGGCCACCAGCCCGACGACACCTGACCAGCCGGTGCCAACTCCAGGGCCACAGGGAGGAGAAAGGAGCCGCCCGCCAGACAGGGAGGACACAAAGGAGCATGAGCCTGAGTCCCCCGCTGGGACCACCAGCCCGACGACACCTGACCAGCCGGTGCCAACTCCAGGGCCACAGGGAGGAACCCCAGAACGTGTCAGGGAGTCGGACCCACACGGCGCGGCCCAGGGGGACTCCTGCACTCCACCCCCCACCCCTGGCATCCAGTCAGAGGGGGCCTCATCAGCAACTACTGGCTCTCCTGTCCCCGCCCTGAAGGCTTCAGCGCTGCCCCCAGAGCAAGGGCTAGACGGACAGGTCCCACCTGAATCCCCTTCTGGGAGCCTCAGGCCCTGCCCCCCAGGGCCCACCTCAGCCAACCACAGCTCACGTCACCCATCCAAGCCACCCAGGAGCAAGGCCACTGAGCACCCAGGCCGGGAGCCGCAGGGCACCCGATCGGCCGCACAGGGCCCCTCCCTGGCCTCGGTGAGTCCAGACAAGCCCAAGGGCAGCTCTGTTGGGGAGCATGGTGACCGGACCCCAGACAGCTTCCCTGAGAGGCCCCGGGCTGCAGACCGCAAGCTCTGCCCACCCAGTGTGGATGCCTCGTGCCTCCCGAGGAGGACGGCCTGCCCGTCACTGCAGGAGGCCACGCGCCTGATCCAGGAGGAGTTCGCCTTTGACGGCTACCTGGACAACGGGCTGGAGGCTCTGATCATGGGTACGTGGGGCCCCAGAGGACGCCCCCAGAGGAAACCCCAGGACCAGGGAGAGGCCACAGAGGATACAACCCATCAGCAGGCATTAGTGTGAAGGGGACTTGGGGCCACAGTGAGCCCGACTCTGCACAGAGCCCGGCGGGCAGAGCTCGGCCTCCCAGGGGCCGGCTGCCACAGGGACAGAGGGCGGCCCCCAGAGCAGGCACCTGAGCCTCAGGCAGGAAGAGGGTCTTGGAGCCCCCCACCCACAGCCCAGCCCTCTCTGGCCCAAGACTAAGAGGAAACCCAGAAAAATGCTCCTGCCCAGAATTTAACTGGTCTGGTCTCTGCCATTCTGCAAACCCAGGGGAGTACATTTTCGCCTTGAAAGACCTCACTTTCGCCACCTTCTGTGGTGCCATCTCGGAGAAGTTCTGTGACCTCTACTGGAATGAGAAGTTGCTGCAGAATCTCTTCAAAGTGGTGAACGAGCCGACGTCACCCTCCAAGAGGTGCGTGCCCCACGCCCGGACCCCGCTGAGCTCAGCTTCCACCTCCTCGCCTTTCCTGCAGTGGCCACCCTCCGGGCGTGGGACAGGGCAGGAGTCTCAGCGGCCCCTCTCCTTGGGCTGAAGCCCACCCACTCCCCACAGCTTTCCCATTAGCACCAGCTTCTGGGCGGCTGTGGCAGGCCTGGGCACTGGTGGCCACAGGTCTCCCTGCTCAGAGAGACCAGCTTGAGAGCCCAGAGGGGAGAGGAGGCCCCCAAGCAGGTGGCCACAAACCCTGGAGGGACCACTATCTGGTCTCCCCACGCAACCCCCAGGTGACATTCAGGGCAGGGTGATGGCTCCCCTCCCATGTTAGAAGGTGGGGGCATAGGTGATGGCACTGGCCGCTGGGGTGACCGTTGCAGGGAGGACAGGCAGCTCCCCTGCCCACCCATGCCCCCTGGCCTCCCCATCCCCCAACCCCCCACTGGGCCTCCCCACCCCTACCCCCAGGCCTCCTCACCCTCATGGCTGCCCCGGTAGGAATGGACACCCTAGATGTGCCTGGTCCCTCCTTGGTGCCAGGCTTGGCCCACAGTTGGACGTGGGGCCCACCTTCCCCGCTCCCAGAGCAGAGGCCAATATGGTGAGGGGCAGGGACTTCTCATCCTGGCCATGCCTGAGGCAACCCGAGACACCCAAGAGCCAGGCAGCCCTGACCCGCTATGGTGACCACCACCTGGGGTGTGGCTGTTTCTGGGGTGTGCATTTGTGTTGGGAGCAGGAGCAGGGGTGGGGGCTCTGTTCGCTGCTCCACACGGTGCCCAGAGCATGTGGGCAGCTCTCCAAACAGAGGCACAAGACAAGCACCCCCATCAGCCCCTACTCCCCAACCCAAACATCCACAAGTTTCCACAGCATTGAGAAAGGCTGTCCTGGGCTATTTCTGGATTCCATCTCAGGACCCCAAGAAGTTATGACCCAGAGATCCCATCCTGGGGGATCCCATGTTTGGTGACCGCCCACAGCTGCAGGGCACTCTGCAGCCTGTGTGCCTGGGAGGTGCCAGCAAAGACGGTGGCGGGGGGCTCCAGCTCACACCCAGTGCGCCCCATGTGAGGCTCAGTGCTTAGGGGTTGCTCTGCCCACCTGAGGCCCCTCCATGGCTGAAGGAAGTGGAGGGGAAGGTGGTGGGGTGGGGCTCCCGACCACCCGTTCTCTCGCCAGTGCTCCCGAGGAGGCAGGGCCCCAGCCCGAGACCACACTGGGGGGCTGCTCGCCATCCAGCAAAAGGCCCTCGCTGCACGGACTGGGTAAGACAAGGGCCTGCGCCCACAGCAGACTTCCCACGGTGGGGGAGGGGTTAAGGGAGGGGTCCCCGGGTCCCTGTTGGCTTCTCCAGGCAGTTTTCAGGAAGGGCTTCTCCAACTGTTGTCACTGTTTCCCTGGGGGTACCCCGAGATCCCAGGGCTTGGCTGTCCAATCCTAGGGGTCTGTCCTGTGAAGGGAAGGTTTTCTCCCCCTGCCCCACACGGGGCAGCCAGCAGGAAGAGGGCCTTGGGGCTGGAGCTGTCGGTCCCAGACTGGGGGAGCCACAGGGAGCCAGGGCTGGGGAGTCTTTGCTTCTTCCCTGGAAACATGTCATTTAAAGATCCTGAAGCTGCTTTTGCTGGATTGTTAGCCCACGATTCCCAGGTCAACTGAAAAGTTTGTAATTTCCTGAAACCCAGTCTCAGGCAGTCCAAGCAGCTTGGCAGAGTGGCCAACTTCAGGGTTTAGGAGGGGCGGGCGTGGTCACCCCAGATCTGCCTGCCAGCCAGTAACCAAACACTGGTGGTGGGCTTTGGTCCCCAGGAGGGCACTTCAAAGTTTGTGGAAAAATAGAATTAAAAGATAATACGAATCTTTCCATGAACTTTTTGAAGTTCTCTCGTATTTAAGCAAATTAGGGAACAGCGAGCAGGCCCTGGGCTCGAGGTCTGCATGCCCCTGGGTGACCGGGAGTGGTGCCCGCACCAGACGGAAGCTTCCAGCATTGATGGAGCCCAGAGTGCCACTGAGGGGCTGGTGTGTGACATGGCACAGCTGTACCTGTTCTCAAATATTCCAGAAGAGACGGAGGGGCCCCAAGGAAGGGGGGAGTCAGTGTTGGTGGGGAAGATGGGGTCCCACTCTGCCATTTGACAATGAAAATGCCCCAAGGAGACCTGTGTCTAGGAAGGGTCAGAACCATCCTTCAACCCACAAGTCTCCACTGTCACCTCCACCCAGACATGCAGCAGAGGTTAGGGACCCCTGTGGGCCTCTCGAGAGCAGAAGGGGACATGTGGTGTCCCCGCCAGGCGTGAGTGGCCCCACCATGAGCAAGGGGCCTCCCTAGAACACACCAAGTGCAGCTGCTGCCCGTAACCCTCGCCTCCTTCTTTCAAGGGAGAGAGAAGCCAGCCGCGGCCCGGGGCAGCAGAGCGCCCTGCTCGCCTCCGTCACTGTCAGACATAGACTCAGATGAGCTCTCACGGGGAAACTTTGAGGTGGGATTTCGGCCTCAGAAGTCAATCAAAGCTGCCACAGAGCAGCCGCCCCAGGCTGGAGGGGCCGGGCAGCAGGGCGGGGGTCCCGAGCCGGCCGGCAGGGTCTCAGACGCGGAGGCGGTGGCCCATCTGGCCAGGCCCGACAAGGGCATCCCAGCCGTGGCCCCCAGCCCAGCGGAGTTCCAGAGCTGCAGCCCTGGCTGGTGCAGCGCCTTCTACGAGGCCGACTGCTTCGGGGCAGACGTCTACAGCTACGCGAAGGACCTGGGGAGGCAGAAGGCCGGCGGGTCCCCAGAGCTCGAGGCCCAGAGCCCGGTGAGTCCCGGGGGGTGGCGTCACTCACTGCAGCCTCAGGAGCGCCACGGGCGGTGAGGCCCTTGGTCAAGCAGAGGATCACTCCTGGTGACAGATGGTGTGTTGGGCTCCCAGCCCCCTGCCCAGGGTGTCTCTCACTCCTGGTGCCCCACCTGCCCCAGGGACCCCCACCACAGTGGTCTCAGCCACTCCCGCTGCACCTTTCAGTGGGAATCTTGTGCTGTCTCCATGTTGTCCACATTTCAGGGCAGGAACGGCTCCTCTCTCCTGTGCGCTGGACACGCGAGGTCAGGTTTAAGCCACGTGTCCTGCTGGGGCAGGCAGGTGCAGCCCTCCGGCCTCCTGGCCATGGGCAGCATCACTTTTGAGACGAGAGAAAATACCAGAAGCACCAGGCTTGTGGCAAGTTTGGGCTGGACCCCAGGGGTGGGGCAGCCTGGCCTGGGCTTCTCTGGCAGGCAGTGCCATCCCGGGTCAGGGACAGCCCATGCTCACCCCCGGTCAGCGTGAGAGGAGGCCAGGCCTGGCCAGATGTGTGCAGGGGAAACCAGCAGAGCTCTGGACACAGGCCACTGCCCGTCTCATCGAGGGCCCGCCCCTGGTGACCAGCTGCCGGCCCCCATCCCTGCCCTGGTTTCTCTCACCACCGCCCGCCTCTGATCCGAGCTGCAGGGACATCCAGTGGTCGTCACCCGAGCCCTCACCTGCCACTGTCTGAACTTCACTTTATGACTCAGTCTAGGAACTGACTGTGTCCTCGGGAGCGAGCGCTGGGAGGGGGCTGTGTTCACTGAGACCCTCGTTTCCGTTGGTTCCTCCAGGCTGCAAGCTCCCGGGGTCTCCTTCCTTCCACACTGTGGGGCTTGGGTCCTTGTCCTTTTTTCCCCCAGGTTCTGGGCACCTCCGCGACCACGTGTGCATGGCCACATGCAGGTGTCCCCTAGGCTGCAGAGCAGTGCCCTGGTCCCCCTCACACTCCAGGCCTGGGTGCTGCGTCTGGCCTCTCCTGCTGTTGAAACAGCCTTTGCTTTCAGTGTTTAGGTGGATGGTGATGGCTTCGGTTCATCCCCCACGTCTGTCTGTCTGCAGTTGTGGCTGTCCCACCCACCTTCCGACCACGGTTTTGTCTGTCTGCTCCCCAGCACCCACCAGCCATTTATCCAGTTAAAGCCAGTAGCCAACAGGCCTCAATTGTGCCTGCCAGTCACCCACACTTACTGCTCCAGGCAGCTAATGCCCTTTTAATTTGTGAGAAACCTCTGTCAGGTCAGGCCGGGGGAAAACCAGCTGAAGTCAGAGAATCCTCAGTACTGGATCCAGACCTGGCCGGTCCAAGTCAGCCTGTGGTCCACGTCTGTGCTCCCCACAGGGAGTGGCCCAGACACTACGCCCTTCTCTCCTGAATTCTTCTCCACCTCCCATGTGTTGTGTGAATTTCAGTTCACATAGATTTACCGTGAATATGCCAAAACAGTCCTTCTCAAGGAATCTATCTGTAGTTGAGTAACACGGGGAGTGAGGCTGACAAATGTCAACTATTTAAACTGAGGCCCTGAAACACTGACCCATGGCAGGTCTGCGTGAGCTGCTCTACAGACAGCAGGCACATCCTGACCACGCAGGGGGACCCTCCGAGTTCTGGAATGCCTCAGTGCCCACAAACCCTCTCCAGGGGATTTTGTCAACACCCGTGTTCCCAAGAGTGGATGGGGCTACGGGGGTGGATGGAGCCTGATGCAGGGTGACCAGGGGGTCGTGTCCACGGCCACTGTCCTCAGAAGCCAGGATCCAAGAGCAGCCATGTGTGGAGGGGCTGCCCAGGCAGCAGAACAGCCTATAAACACGGCTCCATGGACACCTGCATTACTGACGTGGAAATGTGCTGTCCACTGGGACTTTCCTTGACGGCAGAATGTTCTAGGTCTGCACTGTCCACAGGGTAGCCACCAGCCATCTGAGGCTTCTAAGCACTTGAGAAGTGGCCCACATGACTAAGGAAATGACATTTTAATTTTTTCATCTAGACAACCACAGGTGGCCAGCAGCTCCCGTGTGGGAGGCCCAGGCACAGGGGCACATGGCTCCTGGCGCCTGCTCTGCTCCCAGCATGGGGACCCATTCTCCCCGCCTCCATGAAGACAAGTGAGGCTCAGGCCCAGTGAGTGGTCGGCATCCACCCGCTGTCAGGTAGGGAGCTGCACTGAGGCTGGGCTGTCCTCCAGACACTGTGCCAGGAAGATAAAGTCTCAGCTTGGGGCAGCCTGCGTGCAGCAGTGTCTGACAGGCCCCCTCGGACACGCCGGCATTGCGTGCAAATCCTGTGATGGTCTACGTCGGCTTTCCCAGGTTTGCTTCCATGGAGGTAGACTCTGCCTGCAGCTCCTGTATGCGACCCTCCCCCAGCAGTTTGCCATCGCTAAGCTGCAGCAGGAGCCAGAGGTCTCGGGGGCCTGGAGGTTCTGACCACCCGTGAGGCTGCCCACGACTGCCATTGCTGAAACACCAGCCCTGGCAGAAGACGGCCAATGAACCACATCGTCATTGAAACCACCAGATGGAAGGGATTTAAATACCACCTGTTTTTCATTTTGCAAAATCGTTCAAAAATAAACACCATCAACAAGGCAAAGTCCACTGCAGGAGGATGAGACCAAGGAGAGCGCGTTTTGGTGTGAGCTGACTGGACTTCACGAAAGGAGCCTGCGTGCAACGGGCTCCAGAGCGACACTGTCCTCAGTGTGGTCGACTCAGGGCTTGGAGCCACACTGAGCCCCGGTGCGGGAAGCGGTTCTTCCAGGAGTCTGTGGTCCCCAGCGGCGCCCTGCCCCTTCCACCCCCTGCCCACAGCCCGCCCCTCACTGTGGCCCACAGCCCATCCTCCTGCAGGAAAAGCCGACCTCACAGTCCCCCTTGAAGAGCTGCTGGAGTCCCAGCTTGCGCGGACCCCCTGCAGAAAGGCTTCAGACCTCCTCGACCCCTCACAACCACTGCCCTCCCTGGTGGGCACGGGGCTCACAGCTGGGGTGCAGTCGCGGAGGCTGGCTGTCCTCTCCCCTGAAGTGGGGGCTGCCTCTGTTCTGTCATTCTGAAGTCACTGCCCCTAGCAGGCCCTGTCCTCGGGGCCGCCCTCCTCCTGGCCTC
>NW_007729140.1:0-10029 GCF_000696425.1 Galeopterus variegatus
CAAACTCAACCAGCATTCAGATGTAGAAAATGGTCTTCAGACACAGACGTTGTGGGTCAAAGAGGGAGAGGCTATCTTCCAAGTACATTCACTGTGTATTGCATAGATGCCTTGAAGCACGTTTTATTAACATAAAAAGATATCTTAAATTAATGAATCTATTCAGATTTCAGGGCACTGGTCTCCCAGAACCTCTTAACTAGTCTGTATACCTGATTTATAACCTCTATCACCCTGACCCCTTGATTTCATTTAATAGGATTCAGTGAGTCCAGTCAATCATATACGGAATTTCTCTTATAGTTTGTTTTATGATAATAATACCTTTCATTGGTGTTGTACTTTATAGTTCTCAAATCATTCCTTGAGTTATAGGCATAAAAAGAAATTATGCCCATTTTAGATGCTAGAAGTAAGAAGATAACAGCTGTGGGGCCTTGTAGACCAATTCAGTTAATCTATCTGGATATCTCTCCTTTCAACAACCGCATCTGGCTTTTTTGTAAGTGTATGGTCAGTCAACGATTGAAACATTACAGATTGCTTATTACCTGCCCCAAACTGCTGGGTACTATGGATTTACATATTTATAACATGCCTACTAAGTGCCAGGCACCAAACTTGAGGCTGGGGCTAAGAGAAGCTTGGGATGTAACTTGAGGGTGTGTGTGTGTGTGTGTGTGTGTGTGTGTTTCTCACCTGGTTATACTCCTGCATAGCCAGGATTGGGATCAGTAGCATTGAGAAGAGTTTAGGCTTCAAGAACCCCAAAACCTGGGATTAAATCTGGCTCAGTTGCTAACCAGTAAGGTGACCTTGGGAGTCATTTTACCTCTCGAGCTTCAGTTTCTTCATTTAGAGTCGAGAGAAACAACAACCTCTCAGGGCTATGTATAGGTAAAGTAAGATGATGGACATAAAGGGCCTGGCATGGGCAGGTATCCAATTAATGGTAATCTATGGAAAAGAGAGATGAGAGAAGAGAGAAAAGGGAGATCTCCCCAACTTGATTCCTTGTATCTGTTAGGGCTGCTATAACAAAATTCCATTAACTGAGTGGTTTATAAGCAATAGAAATTTATTTCTTACAATTCTGGTGACTGGGAAGTCCAAGATCAAGACAAATTTGGAGTCTGGTGAGGGTCCATCTTCTTGTTGTGTCCTCAGATGGTGAAGGGGCCAGGCAGCTCTCCGGGCCTCCTTCGTAAGGGCATTAATCCCTTTCGTGGGGGCTCCACCCTCATGACCTAACCACCTCCCAAATTCCCCACCTCCTAATACCATCACCTTGGTATGGGATTTCAACACATGAATGGAGGGGCATGCAAACATTCAGACCATAGCACCTTGATACCTTGATGAGGCCAGTTTTAGGAAATGTGATATAACAAGACCCTAAATCAGGCTCTCTCAAAACCCAGAACTTTAAAATTGCACGCATGCAATGACATTTACACCTCCCAAATGCAGAGAAGGACCAGAAAGACATCCTTCCTGGGCAAAAGAGACTGGGTAACTCATCAGTAGAGAGCTACAGAAATCTGCATGCAGCTTCATGAGTGGTTAGACCAAAAATAATCACCACAGGAAGGCAGGTAATCTGTTATTAGTACAAAGGCTAATTACACCCCATTTTAGAAAATGTTTGCTCTACTGGCCAGCACAGAGATCCAGGGGTCTCTTGTGCCAGAGGCATCTCCAATGACTGGCTGGGAGTAAAATGCTATCATTATGTTCCATGAAACCCTGGGCGTAGCTCAGTCACCAGAAGAGAAGACCACAGTATTGGCAGCATCTTTGATGTTTAGGCTGCAGGTGGCTCCGTGAAACCTCTGTACTAAAATTGTAACATTCTGCAATCCCAAATGCAGAGCCTATCCCTGATCTAACTGCTGGCTGTAAACTGCGGAACCAGAAAAATAAAATCGAACTATTACCTTCAGTGGGGAGTATGGATTCGGTGATAGATCGTTCTGCCCATCATCTTCAGCAACCAAACTACTTTCAAAATCTACTCGTGGGCTTTAAGCCAAACCCCCACTTACTGCGGTCTCCACAAGAGGCAGACTGGGGCACAGTGTCAGGTTTTATGGTAATGCTTAGCAACAGTGAGCAGGAAATCAGGTTAACACAAAACCACAAGGGCTTTGGTTACCGGCATTGACTTGGAACACTGAGGAAAGGGTCAAGGTGAGAGTGGTACGGAAGAGCTGATTTTATTCTCAATTACATGAGTTCCAGTTTTACTAACTTTGCCATGATAGAGGGAGAAAAATAAAGAGAGAATGCTCCTATTTACAGGAACCCTACCAAATTCCCAGTAGGAATTTTGTGTCATCCCTAATGCTGCTCTCATGTTACAGAGACACAAGGAACAAGCTCCTTAGAACAATCAAACGGTGCATTTTTAAAAACACTTGGCTAAAATTTACTAGCATAATTTACTTCTCTCGAGGAGTAGATTTTCTCTTTTTACTTTGTATGGCAAAATTAATTTAGGGATTAATGAATTTGTGATATTTGTGTAGGAATCAATCAGTAATAAGCCTTCCTGCTTTGATTTCAAATTTAACCTTCTGGATTTACGACAGCAATCCCGGATGGGGAGAGAAACACATAGCTGTTTAACTTAGGGTTTATTTCCTCCGCTTGCTTTACAGTGTTGAGAGCGTCTGAGATGACAGTAATAGCATTCTCTGATTTGATTTGAGTGGCAATCTTTTCAATTTAATAACTTTGATGTCAGCTTCTCTGTCATGTTGCCAAGTTTAATTCCCACTTCTACCGTGATTAATACTCTAATGAAGACCCTGTCTGATTTCAGTGCTAGTACACATTTGTAAAGCTTCACTCTTCTTAGCTACAAGTGAAGCCTCTGCAGTGAATGATAACTCCACCTACAGTCCCTATCAGTTATGTGATTAAAAACCATTAAGCATTTCTATTTCACTACAAAACTTTATTCCTGTATGGCATATTTAACATTTTAGTATCACTTTATCTTCCAAGTATTTTTACTCTGTTTTTCGTGATTCTTCCCTAATCACTCTACGAAAGGTAAGTGGTCTGGTTCCTAATTCAAACCTCCAGGGGGCAAGTGACTTACCCAAGACCACAGTTATCCAAGGGCCAATTCAGAATCAACAGAGAACTTCTCTGTTCCCTGGCCAGCTGCTCCATGAAGGTAAAGAGCATTTATTTACCAAGCACCTGCTCGGTGGAGGCACGCTAAACCTGGCTGACATGAGTTCATCATGTCCCGTTTGTTAGGGGGCTTTCAATGATTTACACATTTTCTATCCACGTATAAAACAGTAGGGGGTATCAAGATACTTTTTAATTCCAGAAAGGCATATTAGCCACTTCCCCCTGAGGTTTATTTATTTCAAAGGTTAAGAGCAAGGAGGAAAAATGAGTAGAGACTGAAAGTCTAAATAATTAACAGTATGCAGCTGTGGTTGGGAAATCCAAAATGCAGCCTGGCTCTCAAAGCTTACAGCTACATTGGGAAGACATACACAAGCCCCCAAATATCTAATTTAACACAGGTAACAAGACGGCACTGCAAGAGAAAAAAATTCTCTGTGCTAAGAATTCAAGGATGAAGGAATGTGCACAGTTCTGCATCTCTGGCCACCAGCTGGACAGCTCCTCTTGGGGCTCCCTCCAACAACTACGAAAAATCCCATGGTAATATTGGGAGGCTTTGTCTTTTCTCCAGGCTTCTTAACTTCATAGTGACTATTAACAGCACCAACTAATCTCCTCCCTGTACTCCGGGCATAACAATGAGTTGTTTTTCTTTTATTGCCCTGTTAAAAGTCATGGTGATTACTTCCTTACAGTGATGGGTGAAGTGTGCCCTCTTGGATTTTGTAGGAATGACGGCAAGCCTGGCCTTCCTCAGTGTGCACCTGGATCACGGCACAGTCTCCTTGCTGGCCTCCCTTCTTAGGTCCTCTCCGTCCCTCACTATCTCTATAGAGGGCAGACCTGCAGCCCGGGCATCCTCGGCCCCCTGTTTTCTGATGACATGTTTACAGTGGAGTCAGGGCATGCCCACTCCCATCCCATGAGGTTCTGCTGTCTGCTGGCCTCCCTTCTTAGGTCCTCTCCGTCCCTCACTATCTCTATAGAGGGCAGACCTGCAGTCCGGGCATCCTCGGCCCCCTGTTTTCTGATGACCTGTTTACAGTGGAGTCAGGGCATGCCCACTCCCATCCCATGAGGTTCTGCTGTCCGTGGCCCGACCCAACCCACTCTCAGGAGGAACACGGCCCTGGTCTGCCGTGCTGCTGGGTGACCTTGACTGGGCAAATTCCTTACTCTCTCTATGCTGCCACTTCCTAATGTGCCACATGAAGCAGTAATAAGTAATGGTTAAAAGTGAAGAGTTTCTGGGCCGGCCCGGTGGCACACTGCGATAGTGTGCCGCTTGGGAAGCGCAGCGGCGCTCCCGCCCGAGGGTTCGGATCCCACATACAGACCGGTTCCCGCTCACCAGCTGGAGGGCAGACCAGAGAAGCACGAAGCTAAGGAAAACAGGAGCCAGGAGTCAAGCAATTAACATTGTTTTCATGCTTCACTATAATTAGCCAGATCAAAGGGGACCTGAGCTAACAGATTGCACAGGCCCATGTGACTCTGTGAGAACAGTTAGCAACTGGCCCACTATGACTTTAGTACAACTAATCATTCAAAGGCAGAATTTGTTTTCTTGGAAATCACACCCCTGTGAATCCATTATCAGTTGTTCCCATTCTGAAGTGCTACCCTTGAGAACATCCTCAGCTCCCGTTTGCTGAGTGTTTCCTGTGTGTGTGGCAGATTGCTCACAAACCCCTCAAAACAGCCTTGAAAGTTAGGCATTCAGGAGTGACGTTAAGTAACTTAACCAATGCCTCATTGCTAAGAAGTGGCAGAAACTGAACTCAGATCTTTCAAAAAGTCAAACGTATTTTTATGTTTGCAAACATTACTGATCATAAAAGAATCACCTGAGTTGCTTATTAAAAATACACTTTTGATCTAATAGGTCCAGGGTGAGGCTGGTACACAGAATCTTTAAAAAGCTCCAAGTGATTCTTATTTTCACTCAGGTTTGGTAAGCCAATTTCAAAAGTTAAGAGATCTGTGGAACTTTCTACTTACTCTCAATATATTCACAAACTCCATTTCATGGAAGTTTTAGAGATTTCTTGACATGACAGTCTTTTCTAGTCTTTTTTTCTTCAGATACCCAGAACAATAAATGCATTTTCTATCACAATCCAAATACGTGTGAGTCTTCTGCCCAGAACCCTGCGGGGTTCCCAGTTGCACTTTGCATAATCACCAGAATCCTTGTGATGGCCTCCAAGTGCCGTATGACCCAGCCCACTTAGGCTGGTACACAGAATCTTTAAAAAGCTCCAAGTGATTCTTATTTTCACTCAGGTTTGGTAAGCCAATTTCAAAAGTTAAGAGATCTGTGGAACTTTCTACTTACTCTCAATATATTCACAAACTCCATTTCATGGAAGTTTTAGAGATTTCTTGACATGACAGTCTTTTCTAGTCTTTTTTTCTTCAGATACCCAGAGCAATAAATGCATTTTCTATCACAATCCAAATACGTGTGAGTCTTCTGCCCAGAACCCTGCGGGGTTCCCAGTTGCACTTTGCATAACCACCAGAATCCTTGTGATGGCCTCCAAGTGCCATATGACCCAGCCCACTCTTACCTCTTGGACACATCTCTCCCTTACTTATTCTTTTCCAGACACACTGGCCTCCTTGCCATTCCACAAACACTCCAGAAATTCCTACCTTTGTGCCTTTATGCTGGCTATTCCCTCTGTATGGAATACTCTTCCTCCAGATATCCACGTGGCGAACTCCCTCACATCCTGTCTCTGCTCAAATAGCAGCTCAACAAGCCTGCCCTGATCATCCTATTTAAAATCACAACCATCCCCCACTACTATAATTCGTACTCCCCTTTATGCTGATTATTTATTATTTACCTTTTCCCGCTACAGAGAGCTCCATGAGGTCAGGGATCTTTGTCTGTCTATTCATGTATCCCCAGAACCTAGAATAGTGGTATGTAGTAGGTGCTCAATAAATACATTTATTTAATGAACAAAATTGAAACAAAATTTCACACAATAATACTTAAACTTACTATGTCATATACTCCAATACTGTCCATCCAATTCCATTCCAATTTATTATTGAAGTATTGACTGCAACTCACTAATTGGTCACCCACAGATTGAAAAGCACTGACATAATTAATATCCTGTCCCTGGCTTGCCAATAACTTGCTGGATGCCTATTTAGGTCATCAGATCAGTTTCACAGGATGTGCATTTTGACCAGTCAAACATAAAAAGTTTCCTCCAAAAGTCTTAAAGAAGCTAGCAACTATACATGATAATAGACTGCGTGCAAATATGAAAGATGATAAAATGATAAAATTAGAAATTTTGTATTTAGTTCCTTTGGCAAAATGTTAGCTTTGATGGTGCACAGCAGTGTTGTAAGAAATATAAGAGTGTAGTAAGTCAATGCATCAGTGAGTCTCCAGGAGGCCTACTAACATGCTTCGAATTGAATTAATGTAGTTATAGCAGAGAATAATATTTTTTTTTTTTTGTCTACTAACATGCTTCGAATTGAATTAATGTAGTTATAGCAGAGAATAATATTTTTTTTTTTTTTGTCTCTTTTTTCCATGTCCGGCAACGGATCGCAACCCTCAGTGTCGCCCCCATACCGGACCGGGACCGGCAACGGGATCACAACCCTCGGTGTTGCCCCCGCGCCTCGCTCAGCCAGTGAGCGGGAACCGGTCTGTATGTGGGATCCGAACCCTCGGCGGGAGCGCTGCCGCACTTCCCAAGCAGCACACTAGCGCAGTGCGCCACCGGGCCGGCCCCAGAGAATAATATTTTAAAGCATATAGTTTAATGACCATGTTTTGTGAATTTTCTTTTAAAAACTGTTAAATGGAAAGGGCTAGTTTTATTTCACATAAATAAATTCAGAAACAAGATTATCAGACCCAATATTATGACTACTGACCAAATATTTGTAGTTATTCTATGGGATCTTAAATTTTATATCTTTTTTAGTCTCAGTTTGGCTTCATATTTCAGAATTTATGCTGTGAACATTTCCTCACTGTATTGGTTTACTAGGGCTGCCATAACAAAATATCACATACTAGGTGGCTTAAACAACAAAAATTTATTTTCCCATAGTCCTGGAGGCTGGAAGTCCAAGATCAAGGTGTTGGCCGGGTTGATTTCTTCTGAGACCTTTCTCCTTGGCTTGTAGATGGCCTTCTCCTTACGTATCCACATTGCCTTCCCTCTGTACCTGTCTGTGTCTTAATTTAGAAGTCTTCTAAAGAAGACTTCTAAAGAACCAGTCATATTGGATTAAGGCCCACTCTAATGATTTCATTTTAACTTAATCACCTTTTTAAAGACTATCTCCAAACACAGTCATATTCTGAGGTACTGAAGATTAAGGCTTCAATATATGAATTTTGGAGGGACCTAATTCATCCAATAATACCCACATTCCTAATTCTAGTATTTAAAATACACTCAGGAATAAGCATATTGTTTTACATTTTTATCTGCTGTCATATATACAACCAAAAGCTAAGAGAAAAAGTACACAATTTCACATTCAATGCACATGACCTTCTGAAATAAATAGATATGAACTGGCTAGAATATAAATGAATTACTTAAAATTTATTGAAATACAACTAAAATTTCTAGTTGTTTTCATCAACTAGGGAGGATAAAAACACTTGTATTTGCCTCAAAGCTCAGGCTTCCTTCCTAGATTCTTCATTTTACATTGGTTTACTCACGCATGCCTTTTTCTCCTAAACATTCTTCTCTGGGCATTGGTGCAAATTAAGAGGAGAAAGGAAGGGAGGATCAGTCAACCAATCTAGCAGGAAACATGAGGTCAAATGCATAGTTTAAAATCAACAATGTATAGATGTTATCAGCATGAAAACATCCTAGGAATCACTGCTATTTCCACATTCTATGTAGTGGAATCTGAGTAGAATGCAGTTGTCTGTAGAATCTCAGTGGAATTCAGAATATAATTGGTGTCAGGATTCTATCAAGTCGAACATTCACCGAGGGCCTCCTATGTGTAAGGAACTATGCAAAAACCTAGGGAGGATTTAGTGAGAAACTACTGAAACAAGTGTGGGTTGTTTTACTTGGTGGATAAAATGAGAACTTCAGTGAAGATAAGAGAACTATTTGAAAAACTTGGAGGGCTTCCACACAGTAGAGAATTGGGTTTATTCTCAGATGCTCCAGAATGCAGAGTTTGATTAAATAGTCCCAACACTGAGGGGCTGATTCTGGCTAAAAAAAGAATAAACTTTCTTACAGACCTCCCTCGTAACAGTGGCGTAATGAGTTCCCTTGCACTGAATGTGTCAAGGCTTGGGGGTGCCGTGGTGGGATTCACGTGTCAGGTACAGAATAGACGACTTCCTGGATTTCCTCTAAGGCTGACAATTTTCCATTAGGTCCATACCCTCTACATATTTATAATGATAGAGTAAAAAACAATGTCTACTTTTATGCATGGTCTAAATAATATTTTGTCTACAGTACAAACAAAAAAATCATCATCTATGCAAGGATGGATTACATTACTGTCACAAAGAAATTATCAATAATTTCTCAGTGCTCATCAGTCATTACAAAGGATCCATGAAACATCTCTCCCTGTATCTTTCACCACTTAACTCAGATGAAGCCTATATTCGAAACTGATCCCCTTGTCATGCACGTGATCAAGCAAAAACCATCGTTGTTTTTTGTTTTCGTTTTCGTTTTTTTTACAGACTAAATAACCCCAAGTATATCACTTCAGGAAAAACAATAAAATAGCATAGCAAGGGCCGGCTCCGGTGGCACACTGCTACAGTGCGCCACTTGGGAAGCGCGGCAGGCGCTCCCGCCAAGGGTTCGGATCCCACATACAGACCGGTTCCCGCTCACTGGCTGAGCGAGGTGCGGGCGCGACACTGAGGGTTGCGATCCGTTGCCGGTCACGAAAAAAGACAAAAAGGAAAAAAAAAATAGCATAGCATTATTCTACACCATGATCTTTCACATTGTCTTCCTTATAACAACAGTTTCTGGGGAAAAATGGTTTCCAATACTCAGCGCTGCCTTCAGTGGGCTTAATATTCTGTGATTAACAGAGCAGTGAAAAGTTGTGATTAGGAAAAAAATAAGAGCCTAGCATAAAATAAACATGAAAGAGGACATGTTGTTACTGCTGCTAATACCTTTGCCCAGTTCTTAACGAGGGGTGAGGATCTCTAAGGTGTGCAGCAGCGAATACTTTGACCAGCTGTGAGCAAAGATCCTGGGCGTCGGGCAGCAGCAGTAGTCGTGCCAAATGGAAGAGAGTAAACATTTGTCAAAATTAAGTTCCACCTGATTTCACACTCTGCTGAGCAGTGGAAACAAAAATCACTTAATTTTCTACGCAGCCGAGCTAGGATGACGATCCACAGTGAAAAACATTTGACACTAAAGTCATTTATTATATTTTATTTTATTTTTTGCTTGTCACTCCTAAATTAATAAGGGCCACCACCATTCAGCACCTTAATCAACAGAGCTCCATCATTCTGTCAGCTCCCTAAGAAGGAACGGTAAGGAAGAAAGCCTGGCTCGGGGAGGGCTGGATGGCAGGGAAGGAAGGAGGTGGGATGGGGGAAAGAGACAGGGAAAGTGTGGAAAATAATGTGATATCTCACATATAATCTGAAGCTGAGACAGCCATGTAATTATAAAGTGAGCTTTTCTTTCACTTGACAGCAGAAGAAAAAGTGGTGAAGAGAAGTTTTTAAATGAAACATGACATTCCCTTATTAAAGTCTGATTTAGATTTTAAATGCCTTGGTGCTCTGTGTCTCCTTCCATGCTCTGGGCTAGCTGAGAAATAGATGTTTAATGGAAAGAGAAACTGCATTTTTTTTTT
>NW_007729140.1:10225-12994 GCF_000696425.1 Galeopterus variegatus
ACATATAATCTGAAGCTGAGACAGCCATGTAATTATAAAGTGAGCTTTTCTTTCACTTGACAGCAGAAGAAAAAGTGGTGAAGAGAAGTTTTTAAATGAAACATGACATTCCCTTATTAAAGTCTGATTTAGATTTTAAATGCCTTGGTGCTCTGTGTCTCCTTCCATGCTCTGGGCTAGCTGAGAAATAGATGTTTAATGGAAAGAGAAACTGCATTTTTTTTTTAACAATGCACGCGTGTTTCTAAACAATCAATTTCTTTATAAACATTTTTATGCTTAGAAAAGCTTTTTGTGTTATCCACAGAATAGCTGGCCAGATTTTTGTAAACTTAAATGTATTCTAGCTTACTGGGAAAATGCACGGTATGCCTTTTGTTTAAAAATAACATGATGCATAATATGTGCAATGCATTAAGAATTTATGCCCATTTCTGCTTCAATTCCTGTCTGTCAGGAACCGCACATCCTCACAAGCGGTGTTCCGTGGCCTACATGACACTGGACCACTGTGTGCTGGGACCTGTGCACCCCAAACGGGAGGGCAGCTGTGGTGCCTTTCCTGCGGGATCAGGGGTCTGGTAAGTTCTGGATTTAGTGTCCATCCCACACCGCAAAGGGAGCATCGCTGCTGCTTCTCTCCACCCCGCGCCCACTCTAACATCCCTCCCATTTCAAAAGACTCCAGACATTTCCACCCAGACTAGGTGGGAAAGTCCCTCAAATTGCTGCAGTTTCTATCTGCTTGTGAAATATCGTCAGTAATATTTACCATAATGCTAAATATTTCTTGAGCATTTTGCATATTAGAAAAATGTTTTTACATACATCATCTATGTATGAGGTGGATGTTATTAACTTTATGCTATAGAAAAGAAAACTGAGCTCAGAGAGGTTATAAAATTTACCCACAGGTACACAGCAAGTAAGTGACAAATCCAAGATCCCAACCCAGGCTGCTGACTACAAGTCCAGGCCTCATTTCTCTTTGGTAAATACATAGGAGTGGAATGGCTGGGTAATATGATAGCTGTATGTTTAACTTTTTTATTTTTCCTCCCTCCCTCCTCCCTCTCCCCCTCCCTCCTAACAATGTCCTTTCTCTTCGCATGTCTATCAACTTCAGGGAATTGTAATTGTTATATCTTCTACCTCTCCCCTCCCCCCGGTTTATTTGTATATTTATTTATTTATTTTTAGCTCCCACAAATAAGTGAGAATATGTGATCTTTCTCTTTCTGTGCCTGACTTTTTTCACTTAATATAATTCTCTCTAGGCCCATCCATGTCATTGTAAATGGCAGTATTTCATTCTCTTTTTTATTTTTTCCTTTTTGTCTTTTTTCGTGTCCAGCAACGGATCGCAACCCTCAGTGTCGCACCCATACCGGACCGGGACCAGCAACGGGATCGCAACCCTCCGTTTTGTGCCCGCACCTCGCTCAGCCAGTGAGCGGGAACCGGTCTGTATGTGGGATCCGAACCCTCGATGGGAGCGCCGCCGCACTCCCAGGCGGCGCACTGTAGCAGTGCGCCACCGGGCCGGCCCTTCATTCTCTTTTATAGCTGAGTAGTATTCCATTGTGTAGATATACCACGTTTTCCATATTCACTCATCTGATGATGGACATTTGGGCTGGTTCCAACTCTTAGCTATTGTAAAGAGTGCTGCAATGAACATTGGGGAATAGTTATACCTTCAACTTGATTTCCATTCCTCTGGGTATATTCCCAGCAGTGTGTTAGCTGGGTCATATGGTAGATCTATCTGCAATTGTTTGAGGAACCTCCATACCATTTTCCATAGAGGCTGCACCATGTTGCAATCCCACCAACAATGGATGAGAGTTCCTTTTTCTCCGCAACCTCACCAGCATTTATCATTCACAGTCTTTTGGATTTTAGCCATCCTGACTTGGGTGAGATGGTATCTCAGTGTGGTTTTGATTTGCATTTCCCGAATGCTCAGTGATGTTGAGCATTTTTTCATATGTCTGTTGGCCATTCGTATATCTTCCTTTGAGAAATGCCTATTTAGCTCCTTTGCCCATTTCTTAATTGGGTTGCTTGTTTTTTTTCTTGTAAACTTGTTTCAGTTCCTTGTATATTCTGGATATTAATCCTTTGTCAGATGTATATTTTGCAAATATTTTCTCCCACTCTCTTGGTTGTCTTTGACTCTGTTAATTGTTTCTTTTGCTGTGCAGAAGCTTTTTAGGTTGATATAATCCCATTTCTTTATTTTTCCTTTGGTTGCCTGTGCTTTTGGGGTCTTATTCATGAAGTCTGTGTCTAGTCCTACTTCCTGAAGTGTTTCTCCTGTGTTTTCTTTAAGAAGTTTTATTGTTTCGGGGTGTATATTTAATTCTTTAATCCATTTTGAGTTGATTTTAGTATATGGTGAGAGGTATGGGTCTAGTTTCATTCTCCTGCATATGGATATCCAGTTATCCCAGCACCATTTGCTGAAAAGGCAGTCTCTTCCCCAGTGTATAGGCTCGGTGCCTTTGTCAAAGACCAGATGGCTGTAAGTGTGTGGGTTGATTTCTGGATTCTCTATTCTATTCCATCGATCAGTGTGTCTGTTTTTATGCCAGTAACATGCTATTTTGGTTGTTATAGCTTTGTAGTATAGTTTAAAGTCAGGTAGTGTTATGCCTCCACCTTTATTTTATTTATTTATTTTTTTTGCTCAGCATTGCTATGGCTATGTGCGGTCTTTTATTATTCCATATAAATGTCTGGATAGGTTTTTCCATTCCTGAAAAA